>NC_134710.1:479953008-480253008 GCF_043290135.1 Rhipicephalus microplus
GATAACTTGCCGTGGGGAGGATCCAAACCTTCGACCTTCGAATGACGCCCTCGATACTCTACCACTGAGCTACCACGACAGCTATCCCCCCAGCCACTTTATGGGGTTTATATGTGTTTTAAACATGGGAGTGGCAGTAAGCGCCACCAGTAGCCATGGCCCTGAGCGTAGCACACTCTTATTAGCTCTATTTGGCGTCACGTAGCACGTGAACCTATTACGAGTGGGCAGCTGACCAATGGTCCCTCGTATACAACCTAAGGGCTCTAAGTATGCCAGTACGAGACCCTCGTTAATGAATTAAGGAAAGAAGTTTATACTTAACGGCTCGTTTTCTTGTGTTTTTACACAATAATAAGGAGATCTAACAGACATTTATGCCAAAGTAAGTATAGGATAAGATATTAGACCAAATTGTAATGTAAATATGAAGAAAAGTGGGTAAAAAGATAACTTGCCGTGGAGAGGATCCAAACCTGCGACCTTCGAATGACGCCCTCGATACTCTACCACTGAGCTACCACGACAGCTATCCCCCCAGCCACTTTATGGGGTTTATATGTGAATTAAACATGTGTGTGTCAGTAAGCGCCACCAGTAGCCATGGCGCTGAGTTTAGCACACTCTTATGAGCTCTATTTGGCGTCACGTAGCGCGTGAACTTATTACGAGAGGGCACCTGAGCAATAGTCCCTCGTATTCAACCTAAATGCTCTAAGTCTGCCAGTACGAGACCCTCGTTAATGAATTAGGGAAAGAAGTGTATACTTAAGGGCTCATTTTTCTGTGTTTTTACACAATAATAATGAGACATAACAGAATATAATGCCAAGGAAAGTATAGGGGAAGATATTAGACTGAAGTGTAATGTAACTATGAAGAAAAGTGGGTAAAAAGATAACTTGCCATAGGCAGGATCCGAACCTGCGACGTTCGAATGACGGGCTCGATGCTCTACCACTGAGCTACCACTACAGCTATGCCCCCAGCCACTTTATGGGGTTCATATGTGAATTAAACATGGGAGTGTCAGTCAGCGCAACCAGTAGCCATGGCGGCGAGTGTAGCACGCTCTTATGAGCCTAGTTGGCGTAACGTAGCACGTGAACCTATTACGAGTGGGCAGCTGACCAATGGTCCCTCGTATACAACCTAAAGGCTCGAAGTCTGCCAGTACGAGACCCTCGTTTATGATATTAAAAAAGAAGTGTTTACTTAAGGGCTCCTTTTCTGTGTTTTTACATATTAATAATGAGATGTGACAGACAGTAATGTCAAGGAAAGTATAGGGGAAGATATTAGACTGCATTGTAATAGAAATATGAAGAAAAGGGGGTGAAAAGATAACTTGCCATGGGCAGGCTCCGAACCTGGGACCTTCGAATGACGCGCTCGATGCTCTACCACTGAGCTACCACGACAGCTATTCCCCCAGCCACTTTATGGGGTTTATATATGAATTAAACATGGGAGTTTCAGTAAGCGCCACTAGTAGCCATGGCGCTGAGTGTAGCACACACTTATGAGCTCTATTTGGCGTCACGTAACGCGTGAACTTATTACGAGTGAGAACCTGACCAATAGTCCCTCGTATACAACCTAAAGCCTCTAAGTCTGCCAGTACGAGACCCTCATTAATGAATTAGGGAAAGAAGTGTATACTTACGGGCTCGTTGTTCTGTGTTTTTACACAATATTATTGAGACATAACAGAACATAATGCCAAGGAAAGTATAGGGGAAGATATTAGACTGAAGTGTAATATAAATATGAAGAAAAGTGGGTGAAAAGATAACTTGCCTTGGGCAGGATCCGAACCTGCGACGTTCCAATAACGCGTTCGATGCTCTACCACTGAGCTACCATGTCAGCTATCCCCCAGCCACTTTATTGGGTATCTTTGTCAATTTAAACGTGGGAGTGTCAAACAGCGCCACCAGTAGCCATAACGGCGAGTGTGACACAATCTTTATGAGCCTGTTGGGCATCACGTAGCGCGTGAACCTATTACTAACTGGCAGCTGACCAATAGTCCCCTGTATTCAACCTAAATGCACCAAGTCTGGCAGTACAAGACCCTCGTTAATGAATAAGGGAAACAAGTGTATACTTAAGGGCTCGTTTTCTGCGTTTTTACACAATAGTAATGAGACCTAACAGACAATAATGCCAAGGAATGTATAGGGGAGGATATTAGACCAAATTGTAATGTAAATGAGAAGAAAAGTGGGTGAAAAGATAACTTGCCGTGGCCAGGACCGAACCTGCGACGTTCCAATAACGCGTTCGATGCTCTACCACTGAGCTACCACGACAGCTATCCCCCCAGCCACTTTATTGGGTATCTATGTCAATTTAAACGTGGGAGTGTCAATAAGCGCCAGCAGTAGCCATTGCAGTGAGTGTGGCACACTCTTTACGAGCCTGTTTGGCGTCACGTAGCAGGTGAACTTATTACTAACTGACTGCTGACAAATTGTCCCCCATATACAACCTAAATGCACCAAATCTGCAAGTACGAGACCCTAGTTAATGAAAAAGAAATACAGATGTATACTTAAGGGCTTGTTTTTTGTGTTTTACACAATAATGATGAGATGTAACATACAATAATGCCAAGGAAAGTATAGGGGAAGGTAATAGGCCATTGTAATGTTAATGAGAAGAAAAGTGGGTGAAAAGATAGCTTGCCGTGGTCAGGATCCGAACATGCGTCCTTCGAATAACGAGTTCAATGCTCTACTATTGAGATACCACAACAGCTATCCCCCCAGCCACTTTATTGGGTATCTATGTCAATTTCAACGTGGGAGTGTCAATCAGCGCCAGTAGTAGCCATGGCGGCGAGTGTGGCACACTTTGGGCTTGTTTGGCGTCACGTAGCACGTGAACTTATTAAGAACTGGCAGCTAACCAATAGTCCCCCGTATACAACCTAAATGCACCAAGTCTGCGAGTACGAGACCCTCGTTAATGAATAAGAAAAACAGATGTATACCTAAGGGCTTGTTTTTTGTGTTTTACACAATAATAATGAGATGTAACAGACAATTATGCCAAGGAAAGTATAGGGGAAGTTATTAAGCCAATTTTAATGTTAGTGAGAAGAAAGTTGCGTGAAAAGATAACTTGCCGTGGGCAAGATCTATACCTGCGACCTTCGAATAACGCGTTCAATGCACAACTATTGATATACCACAACAGCTATCCCCCCAGCCACTTTATGGGGTATCCATGTCAATTTAAACGTTGGATTGTCAATCAGCGCCAGTAGTAGCCATGGCGGCGAGTGTGGCACACTCTTTATGAGCCTGTTTGGCGTCACGTAGCACGTGAACCTATTACTAACTGGCGGCTGACCAATAGTCCCCTGTATAAAGCCTAAATGCACCAAATCTGCCAGTACGAGACCCTCGTTAATGAACAAGAGAAACAGATGTACACCTAAGGGCTCGTTTTTCGTGTTTTACACAATATAATGAGATGTAACAGAAAATAATGCCAAGGAAAGTATAGGGGAAGCTATTAGACCAAAGTGTATTGTAAATATGAAGAAAAGTGGGTCAAAAGATAGCTTGCCGTGCGCAGGATCCAAACCTGCGACCTTCGTATGACGCGCTCGATGCTCTGCCACTGAGCTACCACGACAGCTATGCCCCCAGCCACTTTATGGGATTTATACGTGAATTAAGCATGGGATTGTCAGTCAGCGCAACCAGTAGCCATGGCGGCGAGTGTAGCACACTCTTATGAGCCTATTTGGCGTCAAGTAGCACGTGAACCTATTACGAGTGGGCAGCTGACAAATAGTCCCTCGTATACAACCTAAACGCACTAAGTCTGCCAGTACGATACCCTCGTTAATGAAATAAGAAAAGAAGTGTATACTTAAGGGCTCGTTTTCTGCGTTTTTACACAATAATAATGAGACCTAACAGACAATAATGCCAAGGAATGTATAGGGGAGGATATTAGACCAAATTGTATTGTAAATATGAAGAAAAGTGGGTCAAAAGATATCTTGCCATGGGCAGGATCTGAACCTGCGACCTTCGAATGACGCGCTCGATGTTCTACCACTGAGCTTCAACGACAGCTATCCCCCAGCCACTTTATGGGATTTATACGTGAATTAAACATGGGAGTGTCCGTCAGCGCCACCAGTAGGCTCAGCAGCGAGTGTAGCACACTCTTATGAGCCTATTTGGCGTCACGTAGCGCGTGAACTTATTACGAGTGGGCAGCTGACCAATCGTCCCTCGTATACAACCTAAAGGCTCCAAGTCTGCCAGTACGAGACCCTCGTTAATGAATTAAGGAAAGAAGTTTATACTTAAGGGCTCGTTTTCCTGTGTTTTTACACAATAATAATGAGACATAACAGAATATAATGCCAAGGAAAGTATAGGGGAAGATATTACACTGTAGTGTAATGTAAATATGAAGAAAAGTGGGTAAAAAGATAACTTGCCATGGGCAGGATCCGAACCTGCGACGTTCGAATGACGGGCTCGATGGTCTACCACTGAGCTACCACTACAGCTATGCCCCCAGCCACTTTATGGGGTTTATATGTGAATTAAACTTGGGAGTGTCAGTCAGCGCCACGAGTAGCCATGGCGGCGAGTGTAGCACGCTCTTATAAGCCTATTTGGCGTCACAAAGCACGTGAACCTGTTACAATTGGGCAGCTGACCAATAGTCCCTCATATACAACCTAAAGGCACTAAGTCTGCGAGTACGAGACACTCGTTAATGAATTAGGGAAAGAAGTGTATACTTGAGGGCTCGTTTTTCTGTGTTTTTACACAATAATATTGAGATCTAACAGACAATAATTCAAAGGAAAGTATAGGGTAAGATATTAGACCAAATTGTATTGTAAATATGAAGAAAAGTGGGTAAAAAGATAACTTGCCGTGGCCGGATCCGAACCTTCGGCCTTCGAATGACGCCCTCGATACTCTACCACTGAGCTACCACGACAGCTATCCCCCCAGCAACTTTATGGGGTTTATATGTGAATTAAACATGGGAGTGTCAGTAAGCGCCACCAGTACCCATGGCCCTGAGCGTAGCACACTCTTATGAGCTCTATTTGGCGTCACGTAGCGCGTGAACTTATTACGAGTGGGCAGCTGACCAATAGTCCCTCGTATACAACCTAAAGGCTCTAAGTCTGCCAGTACGAGACCCTCGTTAATGAATTAAGGGAAGAAGTGTATACTTAAGGGCTCGTTTTCCTGTGTTTTTACACAATAATAATGAGATCTAACAGACATTATAGCCAAGGAAATTATAGGGTAAGATATTAGACCAAATTGTAATGTAAATATGAAAAAAAGTGGGTAAAAAGATAACTTGCTGTGGGGAAGATCCAAACCTGCGACCTTCGAATGACGCCCTCGATACTCTACCACTGAGCTACCACGACAGCTATCCCCCCAGCCACTTTATGGGGTTTATATGTGAATTAAACATGTGTGTGTCAGTAAGCGCCACCAGTAGCCATGGCGCTGAGTGTAGCACACTCTTATGAGCTCTATTTGGCGTCACGTAGCGCGTGAACGTATTACGAGTGGGCACCTGACCAATAGTCCCTCGTATACAACCTAAACGCTCTGTCTGCCAGTACGAGACCCTCGTTAATGAAATAAGAAAAGAAGTGTATACTTAAGGGCTCGTTTTCTGCGTTTTTACACAATAATAATGAGACCTAACAGACAATAATGCCAAGGAATGTATAGGGGAGGATATTAGACCAAATTGTATTGTAAATATGAAGAAAAGTGGGTCAAAAGATATCTTGCCATGGGCAGGATCTGAACCTGCGACCTTCGAATGACGCGCTCGATGTTCTACCACTGAGCTTCAACGACAGCTATCCCCCAGCCACTTTATGGGATTTATACGTGAATTAAACATGGGAGTGTCCGTCAGCGCCACCAGTAGGCTCAGCAGCGAGTGTAGCACACTCTTATGAGCCTATTTGGCGTCACGTAGCGCGTGAACTTATTACGAGTGGGCAGCTGACCAATCGTCCCTCGTATACAACCTAAAGGCTCCAAGTCTGCCAGTACGAGACCCTCGTTAATGAATTAAGGAAAGAAGTTTATACTTAAGGGCTCGTTTTCCTGTGTTTTTACACAATAATAATGAGACATAACAGAATATAATGCCAAGGAAAGTATAGGGGAAGATATTACACTGTAGTGTAATGTAAATATGAAGAAAAGTGGGTAAAAAGATAACTTGCCATGGGCAGGATCCGAACCTGCGACGTTCGAATGACGGGCTCGATGGTCTACCACTGAGCTACCACTACAGCTATGCCCCCAGCCACTTTATGGGGTTTATATGTGAATTAAACTTGGGAGTGTCAGTCAGCGCCACGAGTAGCCATGGCGGCGAGTGTAGCACGCTCTTATAAGCCTATTTGGCGTCACAAAGCACGTGAACCTGTTACAATTGGGCAGCTGACCAATAGTCCCTCATATACAACCCAAAGGCACTAAGTCTGCGAGTACGAGACACTCGTTAATGAATTAGGGAAAGAAGTGTATACTTGAGGGCTCGTTTTTCTGTGTTTTTACACAATAATATTGAGATCTAACAGACAATAATTCAAAGGAAAGTATAGGGTAAGATATTAGACCAAATTGTATTGTAAATATGAAGAAAAGTGGGTAAAAACATAACTTGCCGTGGCCGGATCCAAACCTTCGGCCTTCGAATGACGCCCTCGATACTCTACCACTGAGCTACCACGACAGCTATCCCCCCAGCAACTTTATGGGGTTTATATGTGAATTAAACATGGGAGTGTCAGTAAGCGCCACCAGTACCCATGGCCCTGAGCGTAGCACACTCTTATGAGCTCTATTTGGCGTCACGTAGCGCGTGAACTTATTACGAGTGGGCAGCTGACCAATAGTCCCTCGTATACAACCTAAAGGCTCTAAGTCTGCCAGTACGAGACCCTCGTTAATGAATTAAGGGAAGAAGTGTATACTTAAGGGCTCGTTTTCCTGTGTTTTTACACAATAATAATGAGATCTAACAGACATTATAGCCAAGGAAAGTATAGGGTAAGATATTAGACCAAATTGTAATGTAAATATGAAAAAAAGTGGGTAAAAAGATAACTTGCTGTGGGGAAGATCCAAACCTGCGACCTTCGAATGACGCCCTCGATACTCTACCACTGAGCTACCACGACAGCTATCCCCCCAGCCACTTTATGGGGTTTATATGTGAATTAAACATGTGTGTGTCAGTAAGCGCCACCAGTAGCCATGGCGCTGAGTGTAGCACACTCTTATGAGCTCTATTTGGCGTCACGTAGCGCGTGAACGTATTACGAGTGGGCACCTGACCAATAGTCCCTCGTATACAACCTAAACGCTCTGTCTGCCAGTACGAGACCCTCGTTAATGAATTAGGGAAAGAAGTGTATACTTAAGGGCTCGTTTTTCTGTGTTTTTACACAATAATAATGAGACATAACAGAATATAAGGCCAAGGAAAGTATAGGGGAAGATATTACACTGAAGTGTAATGTAAATATGAAGAAAAGTGGGTAAAAAGATAACTTGCCATGGGCAGGATCCGAACCTGCGACGTTCGAATGACGGGCTCGATGCTCTACCACTGAGCTACCACTACAGCTATGCCCCCTGCCACTTTATGGGGTTTATATGTGAATTAAACTTGGGAGTGTCAGTCAGCGCCACGAGTATCCATAACGGCGAGTGTAGCACACTTATAAGCCTATTTGCCGTCACATAGCACGTGAACCTAATACGAGTGGGCAGCTGACCAATAGTCTCTCGTATACAACCTAAAGGCACTATGTCTGCCAGTACGCAACCCTCGTTAATGAATTTGGGAAAGAAGTGTATACTTGAGGGCTCGTTTTTCTGTGTTTTTACACAATAATATTGAGATCTAACCGACAATAATTCAAAAGAAAGTATAGGGGAAGACATTAGACCGAATGGTAATGTATATTGTCGCGACGTCAAGAGAGAGGTCGTACTCGAAGACGCTGAGAAAACAGCAACCGGTCGGTATTTTTGTTAACCGCGTGAGAGAGAGTTCCTCATCTTTTTCGTTGTTGCGTTCTGCATAAAAGCGTGCAGATGCGCGTATGCGCTGTCGCCTTCGTCTTTTTCGCGGGACGTACGTGACATTTGCCTCCCTCCAAAAATGGCATCGTCCCGATGCGCAGCCAAGGAACTCTACTTATAAAAACGCACATATGCACCGGCACGCACAGTACAAACGAGAGTTAGCTGGACAAGTAGGGTTTCATCCGGATGACATGCACGATTTCGGGTGAGCAGTTTCGGCGACTGGAACTGCAATTGCCGTCGGGAATCACTTCGTAGTTGATGTCGTTCAATCGTCGGGTGACTCGATATGGGCCAAAGTATCGTCGTAATAGCTTTTCTGAAAGTCCGCGTCGACGTATTGGGATCCAGACCCATACCTTGTCGCCTGGTTTGTAGGTTACCAATTTATGTCGTAGGTCGTACCGTTTCGCATCTTTGTGTTGCTGGTGACAAATACGCACGCGGGCTAGCTGTCGGGCTTCTTCGGCACGCTGACCAAATTCTTCGGCGTCAGCGTGAGTGTCGTCACACTCGTGCGGCAGCATAGCGTCCAACGTTGTAGTGACTTCGCGCCCGTGTATTAAACTAAACGGCGTCATTCCGGTAGTTTCCTGCCGGGCAGTATTATAGGCGAAGGTCACATAAGGCAAGATTTCGTCCCAGTTCTTGTGTTCTGTGTCGACATACATGCAGAGCATGTCTGCGAGGGTCTTATTAAGCCGCTCTGTTAGTCCGTTTGTTTGTGGGTGGTACGCCGTTGTTCTCCGGTGAGCTGTACCACTGAGCCTGAGAACCGACTCCAAAAGTTCTGCCACGAACGCAGTTCCTCTATCCGTGATGAGAACTGTTGGAGCACCATGCCGAAGGACGACGTTTTCTATGAAGAAATGAGCCGCTTCTGCTGCTGTGGCCTTCGGCATGGCTTTAGTTTCTGCGTAGCGAGACAAGTAATCAGTGGCGACAATGATCCATCTGTTCCCTGTGGTAGAAGTTGGAAATGGGCCCAGGAAATCCATTCCGATTTGGGCGAATGGCTTTGCTGGTACTTGAACGGAATGTAATAAGCCTGCCGGCCTGCCGGGTGGTGCTTTGCGTCTTTGACAGTCGGCACATGTTTGGACGTGATGTTTCACAGCAGCAGGTAGGTTAGGCCAGTAGTAACTGTTTTGCAGACGGGACAATGTTCGAGTGTAACCGAGATGACCAGAGGTGACTTCATCATGGCAGGCTTCCATAATTTCTTTTCGCAGTGATGCAGGGACGACGAGCAAGTATGGGCTGCCGGTGGGAGAAAAGTTTTTCTTGTATAGGACGTCGCTCCTTAAACAAAAAGATGGCACTCCTCTCGCAAAAATTCGCGGCACGTCTTTATTATTATTATTATTTACAGAATACTGCAGGCTCACTTCAGAGCCCATGCAGGAGTGGGAAAAAAAAAAAAATCACAAGCAATCAGCAGTCAAGGCACACAAAATTAATAAATGTACGCATGACAATTAATATTCAACAGCAATTTTCACCACATAAATTAGTAACAATTCGTGACCAAATTAAGTATATTTACACAAAACTGTACACACCAATACATATTCGCAATAACATATGGCGCAGCGATAGGAGCATTTTGGGGCTTAACGTTATGAAGTGATAAAATCAAAGTGTTCAATGTTCTGTAACGACTCAAACGGCAGGGCGTTCCAGTCTACAATGGTCCTAGGAAAAAAAGAGAACTTAAATGTATTGGTACGTGTCTGGAATGGTGTTATTGACGCAGCATGGCGATTTCTAGTTTCTCGTGACGTCAGTGGTTGTATAAACGTAGAGGCATCTAGTGCGAAATGTTTGTGTTTTAACTGAAAAAGAAATTTTAATCTCAGAATTTTGCGACGAAGTTGAAGTTCTTGTATATTATTTTCTTTCATGATAGCTGTAGGGGAGTCTGTCATGCGGTACTTAGAAAATATAAACCTGATGCATTTACGTTGAATCATTTCTATGGCATGAATGTTTTTCCTAGTGTATGGGTCCCAAATGACGCACGCATACTCGAGAGAAGGTCTAATGATGGTATTATAGGCTAACAGCTTCACTGATGACGGGGCAAAACGAAGTTTGTACTTGAGAAAGCATAGCTTACGGAAGGCGGATGCGCAAATGTTCGATACATGCATATTCCAACTTAGATTTTTGGTTATCGTTACGCCAAGGTACTTATACACACTGACCTCCCTGAGTACGTGAGTTTGTAGCGCATATGGAAAAGAAAAGAAGTTTTTCTTTCTAGTGATGTTCATGTACACTGTTTTGTCTGAGTTTAGCTTCATATCCCATTGCTTACACCACTGGTAAACGTTATCAAGGCAGGTATTTAAAAGCTGTTGATCATTCATGGTAACAATTTCCTTGTACAGCACGCAATCATCGGCAAATAGCCTTATTCCGACATATTCAGGGACAACTTCAACAATATCATTTATATAGATTAAAAAAAGTAGGGGCCCTAAAACACTTCCCTGAGGAACTCCTGATGTAACCTGAAGTTTGGATGAGCAGTGACCATTTATATCAACAAATTGTGTTCGATTTGACAAGTATGCGGATACCCAATTTACAATAAACTCTGGAAGGCCAATATTTTTAAGTTTGAAAATCAATTTATTGTGGGGAACTAGATCAAAAGCCTTCCTAAAGTCTAAGAAAATAACATCAATTTGCCCGGATTTATCAAGAATAGATGCGAAAGTATGTATGACTGTGACCAGTTGAGTAACAGTGGACAAACCTTTTCTGAACCCATGTTGAAATGGGGTTAATATATTGTTCTCATTAAGAAAATTAGTGATGTAGTTAGCTATGACGTGCTCGAGAAGCTTACAACAAGAACAGGTAATAGATATAGGGCGATAATTTGTAATCAATAATTTATCTCCTGATTTGAGTATTGGTACAATTCGCGCTATTTTCCAATCTATCGGAACAGAAGAAGAAGACAGGGAGGCGCGGAAAATGATCACAAGGAATTTAGCAACCATCTCAGCGTATCGACGCAGAAACGCGTTGTGAATGTTATCGGGACCAGGCGAAGCTTTAGTCTTTAAATTCAGAAGCATAGATACAACACCAGATAAGGACACGATGTCTGCGTCGAGATAAGGAGAGGTAGCAGAAGCCCGTGCGCTGTCACAATCTTTTTGGAAAACGCTTTGAAAGTACTCATTGAAATGTGTCGCTATGCTTGTTTCATCTACAACGATTGTATCATTGTGAATTATTTGAAGAGTACCTTCTTTCTTGCGAGATAATTGCGACCAGAATTTATCAGGAGCCGTCCGTATGAAGTCTGGAAGAGTGTGTTGAAAATAAAATTGCTTAGCACATCGGATAGACTGGTTTAAAAGTGTCTGGTTTGTGTGAATAGTTGTCTGAGATGCGCGGTGACGTCGTAATCGTTTTAGTTTCCTTTTTTGATGCAAGATGTCACGGGTAATCCATGGATTTTTTTTCGCGATCCTTTTCATTTTATTTGGCACAAAATGATCTATGCAGTATAGACATAACCTTTTAAATGTCTCCCATAGCTCAGAAACATCAGACCCACCAAAATTGCTCAAGTTTATGTCAAGAAAGTCTAAGACGCTTTCATCCGCTGCATGAAGGTAATCTTTGACTGCGACAGTTTTAGAAGGAGCACTTTTCTTTGTCAAGAAGTGGCATACGCACTTCACCATATAGTGGTCTGAAAGACCAGGTTCAATTGTCACAGAAAAGTCGGTCATGCATCGGCTCAAAAAAACAAGATCTAATATAGAAGAGGAACTACCCTGAACACGAGTAGGTTGTCTAACCACCTGTTCCAAATTACAGCACATCAATAAGTCCAGTACACTGTGAACATGAGCACTGGGTTCATTAGAAGCAAACGGGTTCTCCCAATTTACACCAGGAAGGTTGAAGTCACCAGCAATAATTATTTTTTGTTGTCTAAAACCCAAGACGTGATCACATAAATCCTGCAAAAACTCCGGTGGAGCATCGGGACGGCGATAAATGGCTACTAGTACTAAGGAAAAGCCCCAGCATGACAATTTCAAGGTAATAGTTTCATGGTTATTGATTTGTTTTGAAAGTGCTGCTGAAATGTTTTGTTTAATCAGGACGGCAACGCCACCTCCTTTTGAACTTCTATCTCGACGAAATACTTGGTACGAAGGCGGAAATATACTGTTGTCGTGAACTTCACTTCGGAGCCAAGTTTCAGTGATCACAACAACATGAGGGCTGTATCCCAAGATCAAAGCTTCAAGATTATCACTTTTGTTCACAATGCTACGCGCATTGATATTTAAGAGGCGCAGTTCCTCAAGGCGAGAAGGTATCTGTCAATCCCTGGAGGAAACTTTTCGCCGAGTAACTAGTTCTACCCTCGAATGTGTGACATCATCCCATACGTAAAGTTCGTTATCTATTCGCAGTTTATCATGCAGAAGAATCACTTTCTTGCCCTGTTTTTTTTCCTCTTTTGCACTTTGCCATAAAAGCTTGCGTTTCCTTAGAGTATCCACCGAATAGTCATTCTGAATGTAAATTTTTGTTCCCTTTAACTTTCGTGCATTTTTAAGAACATCCTGCTTTTCGTTATAATTTTGAAAGGATACAATTACTGGCCTCATTTTACCCGGCTTTCCAATGCGGTGGATTCTTACAACAGAGCTGCATCTTACGTTTAGCTTGTCCCAAAAAAGGCTGTCAATCACCTCAGCGCGAAGAGTTGTCTCAGTTTCAGTGCTGCCCTCCTGAATGCCAAACAAAACCAGGTTTGAACGCCTGCTCCTATCATCAATGTCAGCTACTTTCGCTTGTAGCGATTTGACCGCCTGTTCTAGGCCATCTATTCGATCGATATGCATTCCAAATTCGAGAAAACGCTTGTTAAGGTCTGAAATCATTTTTTCCATGTTGGACTGCTGATCCCTCAAAGTAGCCATCTCTGTGACCAACTTATTTTGGCCTTCCAGCAGTTTAGTCAATAAGGCTTCAGTGCTCGGCCCAGGGTTCAACTCAACATCCCCACATAACAAAAGTTTGCATGCACAAAAAACATTGCATAAAATTTCAAGACACTGGCGTGGGCATGGCAGGACCAGGAGGCCACGATAGTCACTTTTGATAGAGCTATAATAAACACTAACCTGCATAATGCAGAGGAACGGCCTATTAGGCAGCATGGCGAGGCCTGGTCCGCCACACCCACTGAAGTTGAAGCGATGCGGCATGGCTCTTATAAAGGCGTCTGAAGGAGTCACGTGGTATGGCGGGTTGATAACGTGAGGCCAGAAGCACTGACGATGCGGTGCAGAGCGTAATGTAGGATCCGCGCGTGCATCGAATTGAGTCCCGTCCGGCTGAATCCCGACCGACTGAAGAGCGGCCAACTGCGCCAGTAGAACTGTTGGATCCGCGCGTGCATCGAATTGAGTCCCGTCCGGCTGAATCCCGACCGACTGAAGAGCGGCCAATTGCGCCAGCAGGACCTGCATAATGCAGAGGAACGGCCTATTAGGCAGCATGGCGAGGCCTGGTCCGCCACACCCACTGAAGTTGAAGCGATGCGGCATGGCTCTTATAAAGGCGTCTGAAGGAGTCACGTGGTATGGCGGGTTGATAACGTGAGGCCAGAAGCACTGACGATGCGGTGCAGAGCGTAATGTAGGATCCGCGCGTGCATCGAATTGAGTCCCGTCCGGCTGAATCCCGACCGACTGAAGAGCGGCCAACTGCGCCAGTAGAACTGTTGGATCCGCGCGTGCATCGAATTGAGTCCCGTCCGGCTGAATCCCGACCGACTGAAGAGCGGCCAATTGCGCCAGCAGGACCTGCATAATGCAGAGGAACGGCCTATTAGGCAGCATGGCGAGGCCTGGTCCGCCACACCCACTCGCACACTTCCCGTCGTCCTTCTAAGAAATCGATAAGCGAAAGCAGGTCAGGGTCACGGCGCTGCTCTTGTGAGATAGTGGCCGTGTTGATGACTCCCAAGAATGCGGCGTCCATAGCCTCGTCATTAATAGCGGCAGGCTCAACAGGTGACCGCGAAAGACAGTCTGCGTCGGTGTGCTTCTTCCCTGATTTATAAATAATGGTCATATCAAACTCCTGAAGCCGAAGGCTCCAGCGTGCTAAACGGCCGGATGGGTCTTTCAAGTTAGCGAGCCAGCAAAGCGAGTGGTGATCACTGACGACCTTGAATGAGCGGCCGTACAGATACGGTCGAAATTTGAGAACCGCCCAAACCACGGCGAGGCACTCTTTCTCGGTAGTCGAGTAGTTCTCTTCCGTGCGAGAGAGAGCTCTGCTGGCATAGGCTATCACTTTCTCGCAGTTATCTTGCCATTGTATCAGTACGGCGCCCAGGCCTACATTGCTTGCGTCGGTGTGAAGTGCTGTTGGCGCTTCCTGGTCAAAGTGCGCCAGAACCGGAGGTGTTTGGAGGCGTTGGCGTAATTCGTTGAACGCTGTTTGTTCCTTTTCGCTCCAAAGAAAGGGGACATCCTCTCGTGTGAGCCGCGTCAGAGGCGCCGCAATAGACGAAAAGTTGGCGATGAATCGTCGGTAATAAGCGCAGAGGCCTAAAAAGCGTCTCACTGCTCTTTTGTCATGCGGTGCGGGAAACTTTGCGACAGCGTCGATTTTGCCCGGGTCAGGTCGAACACCTTCGTGGCTGACCACGTGGCCTAAGAAGCAAAGTTCTTTGAAACCGAAATGGCACTTCTCTGGCTTTAAAGTCAGGCCAGCCGAACGTATAGCTTGTAGAACTGCGAATAATCGACTTAGGTGTTCCTCGAATGTAGCTGAGAAGACGACAACGTCGTCTAGATAAACCAAGCATGTCTGCCACTTAAGTCCTGATAGCACAGTGTCCATTAAACGCTGAAAAGTGGCTGGCGCTGAGCATAACCCAAATGGAAGCACTTTAAATTCATAAAGACCGTCGGGCGTCACGAAAGCAGTTTTCTCACGGTCTCTCTCGTCGACCTCTATTTGCCAATAGCCACTTCGCAGGTCCATCGATGAGAAATAGCGTGCATGCCGCAGCCGATCAAGAGAGTCATCTATACGTGGCAGTGGGTAGACGTCTTTCTTTGTTACTTGGTTTAACTTGCGGTAATCTATACAGAAACGCAAGCTGCCGTCTTTCTTTTTAACCAATACCACGGGGGATGCCCAGGGACTCTTGGAAGGCTGTATTACGTCATCTTGAAGCATCTTCTGAACTTGCTTTTGGATCTCCTCACGTTCTTTCGGAGCCACACGGTATGGGTTTTGACGGATCGGTCTCGTATTTTCTTCAATGATGATTCGGTGTCGGGTCAGTGGTGTTTGCTTGACTTTCGACGTGCACGAGAAACAATTTTTGAACTGGTGTATCAGCTCTAATAGACGCTGTTTTTCCGAGGCTGACAGGGTTGAGCAAATGTTGACAGACAAAGGTGTCGAGGCTGGGATGGTCACCTCATCCGGTTGCAAAGCGAAGCAATCTCTGGCTTGGTCCACGTCGTCGTAGTAGGCAATCGCGGTGCCCTTCTGGATGTGACGACGCTCGTTGCTGAAGTTGGTGATGAGGACTTCTGCCCGCCCATCAATTAGTGCCAGAATGCCTCTCGCTATTGAAACACCTTGCGTAAGCAATAGCGTGTCTATTCGCTCCGCTATCACCTCATTACGGCACGGCCGTTCACACAACACCGACACAAGGCAGCAAGATCTCGGCAGGAGCATCACGTCATCGGCTACACGTAAACGTTGTAGTTGTTCTTCAGTGGTGGCGTCGACGTAAGGATGGGCGGAAAAGGTGATGATACGTTCTGGGATGTTGATGATAGCACCGTACTCTCGCAGAAAATCCATACCCAAAATCAACTCTTTACAACAGTCCGGTAAAATGAGAAAAGTGGCGACGAAGTTCGAATTATCGATTACGAGCCGAGCGGTGCATTTACCGGTTGGCGTCATTAGCTGCCCACCAGCACTCCTTATGCTCGGCCCACTCCACGGCGTCTTAACCTTCTTAAGGCGGTCGGCGAGCTCTTTTCGCATAATAGAGAAGTCAGCACCAGTGTCAACCAGTGCTGTTACGTGGTGTCCGTCTATAATAACGCTGAGGTCGGCACGTACAATTTCATTGGCAGTAGTACTCGTGGTTGTTGTCGTCTTCGTCATCACCGTCGTCACGTCGTCTTTGTGTAGAGGCAAGGGGGTCTTTTTGGCGTCTCGGCAATTGGCAACCTTGCCCCCGGAGGTCGCGGCAGTTAGTTTCCCTGGCACGGGCTTGGGGAGCGGTTTCTGATGGCGTCCGCGTATCTTTGGCGATTCGGGGAATTCTGACCTCGTGCAGGTGAGGGAGACCGCCAGCGACGACTTGGTGAAGACGCTTGGTTGGTCGGTAGGTGATCAGCACCATGGTCACGACGGTCTTCAGAATAAAAAGAAGCGGGCCGAGAAAAGTTTCCAAACCGGGTTTCTCGATGATGGCAGTAGCGCGAGATGTGGCCTGGTTCGCCGCAGTGGAAACAAAGGGGTCGGCGGTCGGCAGTGCGCCACAAGCCGGTCCGACGTACTGGTGGTCGCCGCACAGGTTCACGCTGCCACCACGGCAAGGTAACGGGCCGCGGCTGAAAGGGTGGTTCTTCTTGGGCAGGTGGATGACGGCGGATGACGGCATCAGCATAGGTCAGTGGACGTGGTTCGGGTGGTGGCGCCGGTGATGGAAAGGCTTGCCGTAGTTCCTGGCGCACGATTTCTGCAACAGAAGCAACTGGGGGATCGGTAGACGGAAGGCCGAGGGCCCGCAGCTCTTCCCGCAGGATTTGTCGAATCATTTGCCGTAAAGAGTTTTCGGAAACGGCAGCGTTTTGAGCGGCGGCACCAACAGGCGTTTGGTCGGGCAGGCGGTCAAAGTGGCGGCATCGTTGCCGGAGCGCCCGCTCAATGACAGTCGCCTCTTTGATGAATTCATCCACTGTTGTTGGCGGATTTCGTACAAGGCCGGCGAAAAGCGGCTCCTTAACTCCCCGCATCAGATGACGAACTTTCCTTGCCTCGGGCATGTCAGGGTCAGCGCGGCGAAATAGGCGGGCCATATCCTCAGCGAACATGGCCACGCTTTCGTTCGGCTTTTGCATGCGGGCTTCGATCATCTGTTGTGCGAGATCCCGTCGGTCCGCACTCAGGAACGTCTCGAGAAGCTTTTGGCGGAAATTGTCCCAGGTTTGGAAAGTAGGCTCCCTGTTCTCATACCATGTGCGAGCGCTATTTTCCATTGCGAAGTAGGCACGGCCAAGTTTTTCTTGCACGCTCCAACGATTCACCACAGCGGTCCGCTCGAACTGGTCGAGCCAGTCCTCGACATCTTCATACGGTTCTCCACGGAAGACTTCGGGAACTCGAGGAGTCTCGAAAGTTACCTGGTAAGGGTGAGTCGTCTGGGCCGGGGCCGGGGGAAGATTCGCAGACGCTGAAGGGGCCGCCATGTTGGTAACAGGAGATGCCGTCAAGAGTTCTGGGCTTAGGCCTAATAGGCGCCGGCTGAATCGGTGTACTGGAGTCGCAACAAGACGTTGAGGCTCCGGACTGGGTGTACGGTCCCGAACAACGCTTTCTTGCATCAGGTTGCAGGCCCCAGCACCTCCACCAGTGTCGCGACGTCAAGAGAGAGGTCGTACTCGAAGACGCTGAGAAAACAGCAACCGGTCGGTATTTTTGTTAACCGCGTGAGAGAGAGTTCCTCATCTTTTTCGTTGTTGCGTTCTGCATAAAAGCGTGCAGATGCGCGTATGCGCTGTCGCCTTCGTCTTTTTCGCGGGACGTACGTGACAATATATTGTGAGAAGGTTTATTAGTCGTTAAAGACAGCGACGAGACAGCGTGAACAACCGTCCAGAGATCGGCATAGCAACGAACCGAAGCACGAGCCGAGAAAGCCGGGCGTTGGCGATGCTGCTCGCTGCAGGCACATCTTCTTCTTCACAATCGCCCCCGCTGAAAAAGGAGCCATCCTGGCGACTTAAGTTTCAGGCAGAGGCCCATGGTACGGTTTCAGTCGGGAAACATGGACAATGTCACGTGAACGCCGGCGCATGTCGTTCGATCGGGAAACTGGTTCAATTAGAAAACTAACCGGAGATGTTTTCTCCAAAACGGTGTAAGCCCCTCGTACCGGGGGACAAGTTTCGAGGAGAGTCCCGGTGTTTGGTATGGGATGGCAAGCCACACAAAAGACCCTGGGGCATAGCTGGGATCCGGAAGAGAGGTGCTACGGGTTTCTTTCTGGCGTTGTTGCTCTTCCGAGGTGAACGCACGGGCGAGCTGGCGGCACTCTTCGGCTTGTCTAGCAGCATCGGAGATAGGTGGACACTCGGAAGCATCAGGACGGTAAGGAAGTAGGGTATCAATTGTATGGGAAGGCTCGCGCCGTAAAGAAGGAAGAAAGGTGAGAATCCCGTGGTGGTTTGTATTGCGGTGTTATACGCGAACGTGACGTAGGGGAGAACACGGTTCAGTTGCTATGATCAGATGCCACGTACATTGAGAGCATATCACCTAGCGTGCGGTTGAACCGTTCCGTTAGTCCGTTAGTCTGAGGGTGGTATGCTGTTGTTTTCCGATGAATGACGTGGCATTCCGAAAGCAGAGTTTCGACGACCTCGGAAAGGAAAGCGCGGCCTCTGTCACTAAGGAACTCTCGAGGTGCACCATGTCGAAGGATAAAGCGTTGCAAAATGAAAGAGGCGACATCCTGAGCTGTAGCGCTCGGCAAAGCGGCTGTTTCGGCGTAGCGTGTCAGGTGGTCAACCGCCACTATAATCCACCGATTACCATCTGGTGTCAATGGAAGGGGACCATAGAGGTCAACGCCGACGCGATCAAATGGCTTGGCAGGGCATGGAAGTGGCTGCAATGCGCCAGTCGCACGTGGCAGTGTTGATTTACGTCGCTGGCAGTCAGGACAGCACTGCACAATTTTACGTACAAAATTGTACATGCCGCGCCAGTAGTAGCGATGGCGAAGGCGTTCATATGTTTTGAACACTCCGGCGTGGCCACATTGCGGATCGTCGTGAAGGGAGGCACATACTTGCGATCGTAAAGTGCGTGGAATGACCAGCAACCACCGGCGGCCATTGGGAGCGTAGTTGCGTCGATGAAGAAGTTGATCGCGGATGGGGAAATGGAAAGCTTGACGTCGGAGGGATCGAGATACTGGAAGGTTGGGCGTGCCAGATAAATATTCGATAAGAGAGGCGATCCACGGGTCACGACGTTGTTCGGTGGCAATCGAGTCGAGATTTAGTGATGACAAGGTCTGGAGGCAAGTGTTTCCGCACGTCTGATCTGGTGGTAAAGGTGAGCGGGACAGAGCATCAGCGTCAGAGTGTTTGCGTCCGCAGCGGTATACGACGCGAATGTCGTACTCCTGGATGCGGAGTGCCCATCGCGCAAGGCGGCCAGAAGGGTCTTTCAACGTGGAGAGCCAGCAAAGCGCGTGGTGATCAGTTACTAGATCGAACGGGTGGCCGTATAAGTACGGCCGCAACTTTCCAAGCGCCCACACCAGAGCCAAACACTCTTTTTCTGTTACGCTGTAATTAGTTTCGGCTTTCGTCAGAGTGCGGCTAGCGTAGGCTACAACGTATTCTGAATAGCCGGGCTTTCGTTGAGCGAGGACCGCGCCAACCCCGACGCCGCTGGCGTCGGTGTGCACTTCGGTAGGAGCCGTCGGGTCGAAGTGGCGAAGAATAGGTGGGGAAGTGAGCAGACGGCGCAGAGTAGTGAAGGCAACGTCACATGCAGGGGACCAGGAGGTGAGGTTCACGTCACCGCGAAGAAGCTGGGTTAACGGTGACATGATAGATGCAAAATTGCGAACAAAGCGCCGGAAATAAGAGCATAGGCCTACAAAACTGCGAAGTTCTTTCGTGGTCGTCGGCTTGGGAAATTCTGCGACTGCTCGAAGTTTTGCTGGGTCTGGTAATACGCCGTGCATGGACACGATGTGGCCTAGGATGACGAGCTCGCGTGCAGCGAAGCGGCATTTTTTCAGGTTAATCTGGAGACCAGCGTTGATCAGGCAACTCAAAACGTGCCTGAGGCGAAGGAGGTGCGTAGGAAAGTCATGGGAGAAAACCACGACATCGTCGAGGTAACAGAGGCACATATTCCATTTGAGGCCACGTAGCGTATTATCCATAAGACGTTCAAACGTGGCAGGCGCGTTACAAAGCCCAAAGGGCATGACGTTAAATTCATATAGTCCGTCTGGTGTAATAAATGCCGTTTTTTGGCGATCGGCTTCTGCCATTGGGACCTGCCAGTAGCCAGACCGCAAATCTAGCGACGAGAAAAATTCCGCTCCGTGAAGGGTGTCAATGGCGTCATCAATGCGCGGCAAAGGATAGACGTCCCTGCGGGTTATCTTATTCAAACGACGATAGTCCACGCAAAATCGGATAGATCCGTCTTTCTTACGCACCAGGACGACGGGAGACGCCCAGGAACTGTGAGATGGTCGAATTACGTCTCTACGAAGCATATCTTCGACTTGATCGTTGATGACGCGGCGCTCTTCAGCGGAGACACGGTATGGTCTTTGACGCAGTGGCTGGTGTAGGCCGGTGTCAACATGATGTTTGACTTGTGATGTGTGGCCCAGTTGAGGTTGCGACACATCGAACGAACTCCTGAACTCATGCAGAAGATCCAGCAGGTCGGCATGTTCGGTGGGAGTGAGAGTGTCGGCGATGGCGCTGGAAAACGTATCATTGGACGACTCCCCGAGTGCCGACAGTGCTTTTGGGTGGTCGCAGTAGTCGTCCGGGAAATCAAACAAAAACGAAGGGTCGAGATTTTGCACGCGGCCGAGACATTCCCCCGCAAGCAATGTGACAGGTGTGGAAAGTGGATTGCTTACGAACATGTTGCTTCTTCCGGCGGCAAGGTCAATTGTTGCAAAAGGCAGCGGCAAAGCTCGACGACATTTGAAGATATCGGAAGGCATAAAAAGAACTGTAGCGTCAGTGTAGGCGTTGCATGAAACGGGAACAAGGGCGCAATTTTCAGGCGGAATATCGGTATCTTCATGAACGAGCAACTTCGGCGGCTGATGAGGAGCGTCCAGTAATGGGACATCACACAAGGGTGAAGACTCTACTTCGGCGCGTGCGCAGTCTATGACGGCATTGTGGCGGGATAGGAAGTCCCACCCGAGGATGATGTCATGCGAACAGACAGGAAGAACAATAAACTCCACGATGTAAAGAATGCCTTCGATGGAGATTCTTGCAGTACAGGCTGCGAGAGGCGTTACCTGCTGTGCGCTTGCGGTGTGAAGCGACAGTCCGGAAAGCGGCGTCGTTACTTTGCGTAATAAACGGCAGACATTAGCGGCAATAACAGAAACAGCGGCGCCAGTGTCCACAAGGGCGAAAGTGCAATAACCTTCAACAGTTACTGCGACCACGTTAGCAGGAGAGGAGCGAGGGCTTAGACAGTTCGAAAAATGCGCAGTTCTTGCCTCTTGAACTGCGTTGCTTAGTTTTCCTGGTCGGAGGGTCCGGGCCGGTGACGCATGGGGGAGGGCGATCGCCGACGAGGAGAGGGTGCGCGTTGCGGCTGGAAGTCAAGGTGGTCTGTAGGCGCATAGCGAGGTGGCGAGACGGGCCCGTATTGGACAAAGGGTTGGCTGCCGGGATGCGACGACCGGGCATAGTTGCCGAACGTCTGAGGTCGACGGCGGCAGTAGCGAGCAACGTGTCCGGGAGTGAAGCAAGCGTAGCAAATCGGTCGGTTATCGGGCGTCCTCCAGGGATTGGCGACTGGTGCTGCCGCCCAAGGTGCAGTATAAGCAGCCGGGTGTGCGTGCTGTGAGCGCGTGGTGTAGGGTGGTTGCGGAAGCCTGCGTACAGCGTCTGCATATGTGAGTGGCGCGGCTACGGGCTTTATCTCTTGCGAAAAGGCGACAGGAGGAGCCACAGGCTGCGCTGCATACGTTAGGGGTGCGGCCACAGGCTGAACGGCTGGCGGATAGGCGACAGGAGCGCCTACCGGCTGTGCGCCACCCGGGCAGTGACCACGGCTAGATATAGGTGGCTCGTAGTGCGCAAGAGGAACAGCTTGTGCAACCTCTTCCGATATAGCAGTGCGAAGCGGGGCAGGTAGACGGGTGGTGGTCTCGTGAGTAAAGGGCACTAGGGAAAGTTGGCGGGGGACTTCCTCACGGACGAAGGCTCGGACTTGCTGAAGCAATGGTGAATTGTCCGGCATGAAGTCGAAACTGGACAGCGACTCACCACCAGGCTTAGGCTGCCTAGTCAGAGTGCGTTGCTTTTTCAACTCGTCGTAGCTCTGACACAAGCTGACGACTTCAGAAACTGTGCTTGGATTCCTTGCCAAGAGCATTTGAAATGCGCCGTCGTCGATGCCCTTCATGATGTTTTTCACCTTGTCAGATTCGGGCATGGTGTCATTCACACGTCGACAAAGGTCGACGACGTCCTCAATATAGCTGGTAAAGGTCTCGCCAGTCTCCTGAGAGCGGACGCGCAGGCGCTGTTCTGCCCTCTGCTTGCGGACAGCCGGCCAACCGAACACTTCAGCACATGACGTCTTGAAGACGCTCCATGTGGGGATGTTGTGTTTGTGGTTATTAAACCACAGTTCGGCGACGCCAGTGAGATAAAATATCACGTGGCCCAGCTTGTCGGCTTCATCCCATTTATTGTTGGCGCTCACCAGTTCGTAGTGCTCGAGCCAGTCTTCGACGTCGGTCCCATCTGCACCGCTGAAGACCTTCGGCTCCCGTAGCGTAGGATGGCCAGGGCAGTTGAACTGGAGCGGAGGCGTCGATGTGGTGGCGTTGGCAGTCATGACAGGTGGTAGCGTGCGGCTTCGCAGCTCCAGGGTGTAGCGACGGGGATTAACAGCACCTTCCACCAAATGTGAGGAGGTTTATTAGTCATTAAAGACAGCGACGAGACAGCGTGAACAACCGTCCAGCGATCGGCACAGCAACGAACCGAAGCACGAGCCGAGAGAGCCGGATGTTGGTTGGCGATGCGGCTCGCTGCAGGCACATCTTCTTCTTCACAATATGAAGAAACATGGGTTAAAAGATAACTTCCGTAGGCAGGATCCGAACCTGCAACCTTCGAATGGCGCGCTTGATGCTCTACCGCTGAGCTACAACGACAGCTATCCCCCAGCCACTTTATGGGGTTTATAAAAGAATTAAACATGGGAGTGTCAGTCAGCGCAACCAGTAGCCATGGCGCTAAGTGTAGCACACTGTTATGAGCTCTATTTGGCGTCACGTAGCGCTTGAGCTTATTACAACTGGGCAGCTGACCAATAGTCCCTCGTATAAAACCTAAAGGCTCTAAGTCTGGCAGTACGAGACCCTCGTTAATGAATTAGGGAAAGAAGTGTATACTTAAGGGCTCGTTTTCCTGTGTATTTACACAATAATAATGAGATCTAACAGACATTAATGCCAAGGAAAGTATAGGGTAAGATATTAGACCAAATTGTAATGTAAATATGAAGAAAAGTGGGTAAAAAGATAACTTGCCGTGGGGAGGATCCAAACTTGCGACCTTCGAATGATGCCCTCGATACTCTATCACTGAGCTACCACGACAGCTATCCCCCCAGCCACTTTATGGGGTTTATATGTGAATTAAACATGTGTGTGTCAGTAAGCGCCACCAGTAGCCATGGCGCTGAGTGTAGCACACTCTTATGAGCTCTATTTGGCGTCACGTAGCGCGTGAACTTATTACGAGTGGGCACCTGACCAATAGTCCCTCGTATACAACCTAAACGCTCTAAGTCTGCCAGTACGAGACCCTCGTTAATGAAATAGGGAAAGAAGTGTATACTCAAGGGCTCGTTTTTCTGTGTTTTTACACAATAATAATGAGACATAACAGGATATATAGCCAAGGAAAGTATAGGGGAAGGTATTAGACTGAAGTGTAATGTAAATATGAAGAAAAGTGGGTAAAAAGATGACTTGCCATGGGCAGGATCCGAACCTGCGACGTTCGAATGACGGGCTCGATGCTCTACCACTTAGCTACCACTACAACTATGCCCCCAGCCACTTTATGGGGTTTATATGTGAATTAAACATGGCAGTGTCAGTCAGCGCAACCAGTAGCCATGGCGGCGAGTGTAGCACGCTCTTATGAGCCTAGTTGGCGTCACGTAGCACGTGAACCTATTACGAGTGGGCAGCTGACCAATGGTCCCTCGTATACAACCTAAAGGCTCTAAGTCTGCCAGTACGAGACCCTCGTTAATGAATTAAGGAAAGAAGTGTATACTTAAGGGCTCGTTTTCCTGTGTTTTTACACAATAATAATGAGACATAACAGGATATATAGCCAAGGAAAGTATAGGGGAAGGTATTAGACTGAAGTGTAATGTAAATATGAAGAAAAGTGGGTAAAAAGATAACTTGCCATGGGCAGGATCCGAACCTGCGACGTTCGAATGACGGGCTCGATGCTCTACCACTGAGCTACCACTACAGCTGTGCCCCAAGCCACTTTATGGGGTTTATATGTGAATTAAACTTGGGAGTGTCAGTCAGCGCCACGAGTAGCCATGGCGGCGAGTGTAGCACACTCATAAGCCTATTTGCCGTCGCATAGCACGTGAACCTATTACGAGTGGGCAGCTGACCAATAGTCCCTCGTATACAACCTAAAGGCACTATGTCTGCCAGTACGAGACCCTCGTTAATGAATTAGGAAACGAAGTGTATACTTAAGGGCTCGTTTTCCTGTGTTTTTACACAATATTAATGAGATCTAACAGACATTAATGCCAAGGAAAGTATAGGGGAAGATATTAGACCTAATGGTAATGTAAATATGAAGAAAAGTGGGTAAAAAGATAACTTGCCGTGGGGAGGATCCAAACCTGCGACCTTTGAATGACGCCCTCGATACTCTACCACTGAGTTACCACTACAGCTATGCCCCCAGCCACTTTATGGGGTTTATATGAGAATTAAACTTGGGAGTGTCAGTCAGCGCAACCAGTAGCATTGGCGGTGACTGTAGCACGCTCTTATGAGCCTATTTGGCGTCACGTAGCACGTGAACCTACTACGAGTGGGCAGCTGACCAATGGTTCCTCGTATACAACCTAAAGACACTAAGTCTGAAAGTACGAGACCCTCGTTAATGAATTAAGGAAAGAAGTGTGTACTTAAGGGCTCGCTTTTCTGTGTTTTTACACAATATTAATGAGATCTAACAGACAATAATGCCAAGGAAAGTATAGGGTAAGATAATAGACCAAATTGTAATGTAACTATGAAGAAAAGTGGGTATAAAGATAACTTGCCGTGGGGAGAATCCAAACCTGCGACCTTCGAATGACGCCCTCGATACTCTACCACTGAGCTACGACGAAAGCTATCCCCCCAGCCACTTTATGGGGTTTATATGTGAATTAAACATGTGTGTGTCAGTAAGCGCCACCAGTAGCCATGGCGCTGAGTGTAGCACACTCTTATGAGCTCTATTTGGCGTCACGTAGCGCGTGAACTTATTACGAGTGGGCACCTGACCAATAGTTCCTCGTATACAACCTAAACGCTCTAAGTCTGTCAGTACGAGACCCTCGTTAATGAATTAGGGAAATAAGTTTATACTTAAGGGCTCGTTTTTCTGTGTTTTTACACAATAAAAATGAGACATAACAGAATATATAGCCGAGGAAAGTATAGGGGAAGGTATTAGACTGAAGTGCAATGTAAATATGAAGAAAAGTGGGTAAAAAGATAACTTGTCATGGGCAGGATCCGAACCTGCGACGTTCGAATGACGGGCTCGATGCTCTGCCACTGAGCTACCACTACAACTATGCCCCCAGCCACTTTATGGGGTTTATATGTGAATTAAACATGAGAGTGTCAGTCAGCGCAACCAGTAGCCATGGCGGCGAGTGTAGCACGCTCTTATGAGCCTAGTTGGAGTCACGTAGCACGTGAACCTATTACGAGTGGGCAGCTGACCAATGGTCCCTCGTATACAACCTAAAGGCTCTAAGTCTGCCAGTACGAGACCCTCGTTAATGAATTAGGGAAAGAAGTGTATACTTGAGGGCTCGTTTTTCTGTGTTTTTACACAATAATATTGAGATCTAACAGACAATAATTCAAAGGAAAGTATAGGGGAAGATATTAGACCAAATGGTAACGTATATATGAAGAAACATGGGCTAAAGGATAACTTACGTAGGCAGGATCCGAACCTGCAACCTTCGAATGACGCGCTTGATGCTCTACCACTGAGCTACAACGACAGCTATCCCCCAGCCACTTTATGGGGTTTATAAAAGAATTAAACATGGGAGTGTCAGTCAGCGCAACCAGTAGCCATGGCGCTAAGTGTAGCACCCTGTTATGAGCTCTATTTGGCGTCACGTAGCGCGTGAGCTTATTACAAGTGGGCAGCTGACCAATAGTCCTTCGTATACAACCTAAAGGCTCTAAGTCTGCCAGTACGAGACCCTCGTTAATGAATTAGGGAAAGAAGTGTATACTTAAGGGCTCGTTTTCCTGTGTTTTTACACAATAATAATGAGATCTAACAGACAATAATGCCAAGGAAAGTATAGGGTAAGATATTAGACCAAATTGTAATGTAAATATGAAGAAAAGTGGGTAAAAAGATAACTTGCCGTGGGGAGGATCTGAACCTGCGACCTTCGATTGACGCCCTCGAGACTCTACCACTGAGCTACCACGACAGCTTTCCCCCCAGCCACTTTATGGGGTTTATATGTGAATTAAACATGGGAGTGTCAGTAAGCGCCACCAGTAGCCATGGCGCTGAGTGTAGCACACTCTTACGAGCTCTATTTCGCGTCACGTAGCGCGTGAACTTATTACGAGTGGGCACCTGACCAATAGTCCCTCGTATACAACCTAAACGCTCTAAGTCTGCCAGTACGAGACCCTCGTTAATGAATTAGGTAAAGAAGTGTATACTTGAGAGCTCGTTTTTCTGTGTTTTTACACAATAATAATGAGATCTAACAGACATTAATGCCAAGGAAAGCATAGGGTAAGATATTAGACCAAATTATAATGTAACTATGAAGAAAAGTGGGTAAAAAGATAACTTGCCGTGGGGAGGATCCAAACCTTCGACCTTCGAATGACGCCCTCGATACTCTACCACTGAGCTACCACGACAGCTATCCCCCCAGCCACTTTATGGGGTTTATATGTGTTTTAAACATGGGAGTGGCAGTAAGCGCCACCAGTAGCCATGGCCCTGAGCGTAGCACACTCTTATTAGCTCTATTTGGCGTCACGTAGCACGTGAACCTATTACGAGTGGGCAGCTGACCAATGGTCCCTCGTATACAACCTAAAGGCTCTAAGTATGCCAGTACGAGACCCTCGATAATGAATTAAGGAAAGAAGTTTATACTTAACGGCTCGTTTTCCTGTGTTTTTACACAATAATAAGGAGATCTAACAGACATTTATGCCAAAGTAAGTATAGGATAAGATATTAAACCAAATTGTAATGTAAATATGAAGAAAAGTGGGTAAAAAGATAACTTGCCGTGGAGAGGATCCAAACCTGCGACATTCGAATGACGCCCTCGATACTCTACCACTGAGCTACCACGACAGCTATCCCCCCAGCCACTTTATGGGGTTTATATGTGAAATAAACATGTGTGTGTCAGTAAGCGCCACCAGTAGCCATGGCGCTGAGTTTAGCACACTCTTATGAGCTCTATTTGGCGTCACGTAGCGCGTGAACTTATTACGAGAGGGCACCTGAGCAATAGTCCCTCGTATTCAACCTAAATGCTCTAAGTCTGCCAGTACGAGACCCTCGTTAATGAATTAGGGAAAGAAGTGTATACTTAAGGGCTCATTTTTCTGTGTTTTTACACAATAATAATGAGACATAACAGAATATAATGCCAAGGAAAGTATAGGGGAAGATATTAGACTCAAGTGTAATGTAACTATGAAGAAAAGTGGGTAAAAAGATAACTTGCCATGGGCAGGATCCGAACCTGCGACGTTCGAATGACGGGCTCGATGCTCTACCACTGAGCTACCACTACAGCTATGCCCCCAGCCACTTTATGGGGTTCATATGTGAATTAAACATGGGAGTGTCAGTCAGCGCAACCAGTAGCCATGGCGGCGAGTGTAGCACGCTCTTATGAGCCTAGTTGGCGTAACGTAGCACGTGAACCTATTACGAGTGGGCAGCTGACCAATGGTCCCTCGTATACAACCTAAAGGCTCGAAGTCTGCCAGTACGAGACCCTCGTTTATGATATTAAAAAAGAAGTGTTTACTTAAGGGCTCCTTTTCTGTGTTTTTACATATTAATAATGAGATGTGACAGACAGTAATGTCAAGGAAAGTATAGGGGAAGATATTAGACTGCATTGTAATAGAAATATGAAGAAAAGGGGGTGAAAAGATAACTTGCCATGGGCAGGCTCCGAACCTGGGACCTTCGAATGACGCGCTCGATGCTCTACCACTGAGCTACCACGACAGCTATTCCCCCAGCCACTTTATGGGGTTTATATGTGAATTAAACATGGGAGTTTCAGTAAGCGCCACTAGTAGCCATGGCGCTGAGTGTAGCACACACTTATGAGCTCTATTTGGCGTCACGTAACGCGTGAACTTATTACGAGTGAGAACCTGACCAATAGTCCCTCGTATACAACCTAAAGCCTCTAAGTCTGCCAGTACGAGACCCTCATTAATGAATTAGGGAAAGAAGTGTATACTTACGGGCTCGTTGTTCTGTGTTTTTACACAATATTATTGAGACATAACAGAACATAATGCCAAGGAAAGTATAGGGGAAGATATTAGACTGAAGTGTAATATAAATATGAAGAAAAGTGGGTGAAAAGATAACTTGCCTTGGGCAGGATCCGAACCTGCGACGTTCCAATAACGCGTTCGATGCTCTACCACTGAGCTACCATGTCAGCTATCCCCCAGCCACTTTATTGGGTATCTTTGTCAATTTAAACGTGGGAGTGTCAAACAGCGCCACCAGTAGCCATAACGGCGAGTGTGACACAATCTTTATGAGCCTGTTGGGCATCACGTAGCGCGTGAACCTATTACTAACTGGCAGCTGACCAATAGTCCCCTGTATTCAACCTAAATGCACCAAGTCTGGCAGTACAAGACCCTCGTTAATGAATAAGGGAAACAAGTGTATACTTAAGGGCTCGTTTTCTGCGTTTTTACACAATAGTAATGAGACCTAACAGACAATAATGCCAAGGAATGTATAGGGGAGGATATTAGACCAAATTGTAATGTAAATGAGAAGAAAAGTGGGTGAAAAGATAACTTGCCGTGGCCAGGACCGAACCTGCGACGTTCCAATAACGCGTTCGATGCTCTACCACTGAGCTACCACGACAGCTATCCCCCCAGCCACTTTATTGGGTATCTATGTCAATTTAAACGTGGGAGTGTCAATAAGCGCCAGCAGTAGCCATTGCAGTGAGTGTGGCACACTCTTTACGAGCCTGTTTGGCGTCACGTAGCAGGTGAACTTATTACTAACTGACTGCTGACAAATTGTCCCCCATATACAACCTAAATGCACCAAATCTGCAAGTACGAGACCCTAGTTAATGAAAAAGAAATACAGATGTATACTTAAGGGCTTGTTTTTTGTGTTTTACACAATAATGATGAGATGTAACATACAATAATGCCAAGGAAAGTATAGGGGAAGGTAATAGGCCATTGTAATGTTAATGAGAAGAAAAGTGGGTGAAAAGATAGCTTGCCGTGGTCAGGATCCGAACATGCGACCTTCGAATAACGAGTTCGATGCTCTACCACTGAGATACCACAACAGCTATCCCCCCAGCCACTTTATTGGGTATCTATGTCAATTTCAACGTGGGAGTGTCAATCAGCGCCAGTAGTAGCCATGGCGGCGAGTGTGGCACACTTTGGGCTTGTTTGGCGTCACGTAGCACGTGAACTTATTAAGAACTGGCAGCTAACCAATAGTCCCCCGTATACAACCTAAATGCACCAAGTCTGCGAGTACGAGACCCTCGTTAATGAATAAGAAAAACAGATGTATACCTAAGGGCTTGTTTTTTGTGTTTTACACAATAATAATGAGATGTAACAGACAATTATGCCAAGGAAAGTATAGGGGAAGTTATTAAGCCAATTTTAATGTTAGTGAGAAGAAAGTTGCGTGAAAAGATAACTTGCCGTGGGCAAGATCTATACCTGCGACCTTCGAATAACGCGTTCAATGCACAACTATTGATATACCACAACAGCTATCCCCCCAGCCACTTTATGGGGTATCCATGTCAATTTAAACGTTGGATTGTCAATCAGCGCCAGTAGTAGCCATGGCGGCGAGTGTGGCACACTCTTTATGAGCCTGTTTGGCGTCACGTAGCACGTGAACCTATTACTAACTGGCGGCTGACCAATAGTCCCCTGTATAAAGCCTAAATGCACCAAATCTGCCAGTACGAGACCCTCGTTAATGAACAAGAGAAACAGATGTACACCTAAGGGCTTGTTTTTCGTGTTTTACACAATATAATGAGATGTAACAGAAAATAATGCCAAGGAAAGTATAGGGGAAGCTATTAGACCAAAGTGTATTGTAAATATGAAGAAAAGTGGGTCAAAAGATAGCTTGCCGTGCGCAGGATCCAAACCTGCGACCTTCGTATGACGCGCTCGATGCTCTGCCACTGAGCTACCACCACAGCTATGCCCCCAGCCACTTTATGGGATTTATACGTGAATTAAGCATGGGATTGTCAGTCAGCGCAACCAGTAGCCATGGCAGCGAGTGTAGCACACTCTTATGAGCCTATTTGGCGTCAAGTAGCACGTGAACCTATTACGAGTGGGCAGCTGACAAATAGTCCCTCGTATACAACCTAAACGCACTAAGTCTGCCAGTACGATACCCTCGTTAATGAAATAAGAAAAGAAGTGTATACTTAAGGGCTCGTTTTCTGCGTTTTTACACAATAATAATGAGACCTAACAGACAATAATGCCAAGGAATGTATAGGGGAGGATATTAGACCAAATTGTATTGTAAATATGAAGAAAAGTGGGTCAAAAGATATCTTGCCATGGGCAGGATCTGAACCTGCGACCTTCGAATGACGCGCTCGATGTTCTACCACTGAGCTTCAACGACAGCTATCCCCCAGCCACTTTATGGGATTTATACGTGAATTAAACATGGGAGTGTCCGTCAGCGCCACCAGTAGGCTCAGCAGCGAGTGTAGCACACTCTTATGAGCCTATTTGGCGTCACGTAGCGCGTGAACCTATTACGAGTGGGCAGCTGACCAATCGTCCCTCGTATACAACCTAAAGGCTCCAAGTCTGCCAGTACGAGACCCTCGTTAATGAATTAAGGAAAGAAGTTTATACTTAAGGGCTCGTTTTCCTGTGTTTTACACAATAATAATGAGATCTAACAGACATTAATGCCAGGGAAAGTATAGGGTAAGATATTAGACCAAATTGTACTGTAAATATGAAGAAAAGTTGGTAAAAAGATAAATTGCCGTGGGGAGGATCCAAACCTGCGACCTTCGAATGACGCCCTCGATACTCTACCACTGAGTTACCACTACAGCTATGCCCCCAGCCACTTTATGGGGTTTATATGAGAATTAAACTTGGGAGTGTCAGTCAGCGCAACCAGTAGCCATGGCGGCGAGTGTAGCACACTCTTATGAGCTCTATTTGGCGTCACGTAGCGCGTGAACTTATTACGAGTGGGCACCTGACCAATAGTCCCTCGTATACAACCTAAACGCTCTCTCTGCCAGTACGAGACCCTCGTTAATGAATTAAGGAAAGAAGTCTATACTTAAGGGCTCGTTTTTATGTGTTTTTACACAATAATAATGACATATAACAGAATATAATGCCAAGGAAAGTATAGGGGAAGATATTACACTGAAGTGTAATGTAAATATGAAGAAAAGTGGGTAAGAGATAACTTGCCATGGGCAGGATCCGAACCTGCGACGTTCGAATGACGGGCTCGATGCTCTACCACTGAGCTACCACTACAGCTGTGCCCCAAGCCACTTTATGGGGTTTATATGTGAATTAAACTTGGGAGTGTCAGTCAGCGCCACGAGTAGCCATGGCGGCGAGTGTAGCACACTCATAAGCCTATTTGCCGTCGCATAGCACGTGAACCTATTACGAGTGGGCAGCTGACCAATAGTCCCTCGTATACAACCTAAAGGCACTATGTCTGCCAGTACGAGACCCTCGTTAATGAATTAGGAAACGAAGTGTATACTTAAGGGCTCGTTTTCCTGTGTTTTTACACAATATTAATGAGATCTAACAGACATTAATGCCAAGGAAAGTATAGGGGAAGATATTAGACCTAATGGTAATGTAAATATGAAGAAAAGTGGGTAAAAAGATAACTTGCCGTGGGGAGGATCCAAACCTGCGACCTTTGAATGACGCCCTCGATACTCTACCACTGAGTTACCACTACAGCTATGCCCCCAGCCACTTTATGGGGTTTATATGAGAATTAAACTTGGGAGTGTCAGTCAGCGCAACCAGTAGCATTGGCGGTGAGTGTAGCACGCTCTTATGAGCCTATTTGGCGTCACGTAGCACGTGAACCTACTACGAGTGGGCAGCTGACCAATGGTTCCTCGTATACAACCTAAAGACACTAAGTCTGAAAGTACGAGACCCTCGTTAATGAATTAAGGAAAGAAGTGTGTACTTAAGGGCTCGCTTTTCTGTGTTTTTACACAATATTAATGAGATCTAACAGACAATAATGCCAAGGAAAGTATAGGGTAAGATAATAGACCAAATTGTAATTTAACTATGAAGAAAAGTGGGTATAAAGATAACTTGCCGTGGGGAGAATCCAAACCTGCGACCTTCGAATGACGCCCTCGATACTCTACCACTGAGCTACCACGAAAGCTATCCCCCCAGCCACTTTATGGGGTTTATATGTGAATTAAACATGTGTGTGTCAGTAAGCGCCACCAGTAGCCATGGCGCTGAGTGTAGCACACTCTTATGAGCTCTATTTGGCGTCACGTAGCGCGTGAACTTATTACGAGTGGGCACCTGACCAATAGTTCCTCGTATACAACCTAAACGCTCTAAGTCTGTCAGTACGAGACCCTCGTTAATGAATTAGGGAAAGAAGTTTATACTTAAGGGCTCGTTTTTCTGTGTTTTTACACAATAAAAATGAGACATAACAGAGTATATAGCCGAGGAAAGTATAGGGGAAGGTATTAGACTGAAGTGCAATGTAAATATGAAGAAAAGTGGGTAAAAAGATAACTTGTCATGGGCAGGATCCGAACCTGCGACGTTCGAATGACGGGCTCGATGCTCTGCCACTGAGCTACCACTACAACTATGCCCCCAGCCACTTTATGGGGTTTATATGTGAATTAAACATGAGAGTGTCAGTCAGCGCAACCAGTAGCCATGGCGGCGAGTGTAGCACGCTCTTATGAGCCTAGTTGGAGTCACGTAGCACGTGAACCTATTACGAGTGGGCAGCTGACCAATGGTCCCTCGTATACAACCTAAAGGCTCTAAGTCTGCCAGTACGAGACCCTCGTTAATGAATTAGGGAAAGAAGTGTATACTTGAGGGCTCGTTTTTCTGTGTTTTTACACAATAATATTGAGATCTAACAGACAATAATGCCAAGGAAAGTATAGGGTAAGATTTTAGACCAAATTGTAATGTAAATATGAAGAAAAGTGGGTAAAAAGATAACTTGCCGTGGGGAGGATCTGAACCGGCGACCTTCGATTGACGCCCTCGAGACTCTACCACTGAGCTACCACGACAGCTTTCCCCCCAGCCACTTTATGGGGTTTATATGTGAATTAAACATGGGAGTGTCAGTAAGCGCCACCAGTAGCCATGGCGCTGAGTGTAGCACACTCTTACGAGCTCTATTTCGCGTCACGTAGCGCGTGAACTTATTACGAGTGGGCACCTGACCAACAGTCCCTCGTATACAACCTAAACGCTCTAAGTCTGCCAGTACGAGACCCTCGTTAATGAATTAGGGAAAGAAGTGTATACTTAAGGGCTCGTTTTTCTGTGTTTTTACACAATAATTATGAGACGTAACGGAATATAATGCCAAGGAAAGTATAGGGGAAGATATTAAACTGAAGTGTAATGTAAATATGAAGAAAAGTGGGTAAAAAGATAACTTCCCATGGGCAGGATCCGAACCTGCGACGTTCGAATGACGGGCTCGATGCTCTACCACTGAGCTACCACTACAGCTATGCCCCCAGCCACATTATGGGGTATATACGTGAATTAAACATGTGTGTGTCAGTAAGCGCCACCAGTAGCCATGGCGCTGAGTGAAGCACACTCTTATGAGCTCTAGTTGGCGTCACGTAGCGCGTGAACTTATTACGAGTGGGCACCTGACCAATAGTCCCTCGTATACAACCTAAACGCTCTAAGTCTGCCAGTACGAGACCCTCGTTAATGAATTAGGGAAAGAAGTATATACTGAAGGGCTCGTTTTTCTGTGTTTTTATACAATAATAATCAGACATAACAGAATATAATGCCAAGGAAAGTATAGGGGAAGATATTACACTGAAGTTTAATGTAAATATGAAGAAAAGTGGGTAAAAAGATAACTTGCCGTGGGGAGGATCCAAACCTGCGACCTTCGATTGACGCCCTCGAGACTCTACCACTGAGCTACCACGACAGCTATGCCCCCAGCCAATTTATGGGGTTTATATGTGAATTAAACTTGGGAGTTTCAGGCAGCGCCACGAGTAGCCAAGGCGGCGAGTGTAGCACACTTATAAGCCTATTTGGCGTCACATAGCACGTGAACCTATTACGAGTGGGCAGCTGACCAATAGTCCCTCGTATACAACCTAAAGGCAATAAGTCTGCCAGTACAAGACCCTCGTTACTGAATTAGGGAAAGAAGTGTATACTTGAGAGCTCGTTTTTCTGTGTTTTTACACAATAATAATGAGATCTAACAGACATTAATGCCAAGGAAAGTATAGGGTAAGATATTAGACCAAATTATAATGTAACTATGAAGAAAAGTGGGTAAAAAGATAACTTGCCGTGGGGAGGATCCAAACCTTCGACCTTCGAATGACGCCCTCGATACTCTACCACTGAGCTACCACGACAGCTATCCCCCCAGCCACTTCATGGGGTTTATATGTGTTTTAAACATGGGAGTGGCAGTAAGCGCCACCAGTAGCCTTGGCCCCATAGCGTAGCACACTCTTATTAGCTCTATTTGGCGTCACGTAGCACGTGAACCTATTACGAGTGGGCAGCTGACCAATGGTCCCTCGTATACAACCTAAAGGCTCTAAGTATGCCAGTACGAGACCCTCGTTAATGAATTAAGGAAAGAAGTTTATACTTAACGGCTCGTTTTCCTGTGTTTTTACACAATAATAAGGAGATCTAACAGACATTTATGCCAAAGTAACTATAGGATAAGATATTAGACCAAATTGTAATGTAAATATGAAGAAAAGTGGGTAAAAAGATAACTTGCCGTGGAGAGGATCCAAACCTGCGACCTTCCAATGACGCCCTCGATACTCTACCACTGAGCTACCACGACAGCTATCCCCCCAGCCACTTTATGGGGTTTATATGTGAATTAAACATGTGTGTGTCAGTAAGCGCCACCAGTAGCCATGGCGCTGAGTGTAGCACACTCTTATGAGCTCTATTTGGCGTCACGTAGCGCGTGAACTTATTACGAGTGGGCACCTGACCAATAGTCCCTCGTATACAACCTAAACGCTCTAAGTCTGCCAGTACGAGACCCTCGTTACTGAATTAGGGAAAGAAGTGTATACTTGAGGGCTCGTTTTTCTGTGTTTTTACACAATAATAATGAGATCTAACAGACATTAATGCCAAGGAAAGTATAGGGTAAGATATTAGACCAAATTGTAATGTAACTATGAAGAAAAGTGGGTAAAAAGATAACTTGCCGTGGCGAGGATCCAAACCGGCGACCTTCGATTGACGCCCTCGAGACTCTACCACTGAGCTACCACGACAGCTTTCCCCCCAGCCACTTTATGGGGTTTATATGTGAATTAAACATGGGAGTGTCAGTAAGCGCCACCAGTAGCCATGGCGCTGAGTGTAGAACACTCTTATGAGCTCAATTTGGCGTTACACAGCGCGTGAACTTATTACGAGTGGGCGCCTGACCAATAGTCCCTCGCATACAACCTAAAGGCTCTAAGTCTGCCAGTACGAGACCCTCGTTAATGAATTAGGGAAAGAAGTGTATACTTAAGGGCTTGATTTTATGTGTTTTTACACAATAATAATGAGACATAACACAATATAATGCCAAGAAAAGTATAGGGGAAGATATTAGACTGAAGTGTAATGTAAATATGAAGAAAAGTGGGTAAAAAGATACTTGCCATGGGCAGAATCCGAACATGCGACGTTCTAATGATGGGCTCGATGCTCTACCACTGAGTTACCACTACAGCTATGCCCCCAGCCACTTTATGGGGTTTATATGTGAATTAAACTTGGGAGTGTCAGTCAGCGCAACCAGTAGCCTTGGCGGCGAGTGTAGCACGCTCTTATGAGCCTCTTTGGCGTCACGTAGCACGTGAACCTACTACGAGTGGGCAGCTGACCAATGGTTCCTCGTATACAACCTAAAGACACTAAGTCTGCCAGTACGAGACCCTCGTTAATGAATTAAGGAAAGAAGTGTGTACTTAAGGGCTCGCTTTTCTGTGTTTTTACACATTAATAATGAGATCTAACAGACAATAATGCCAAGGAAAGTATAGAGTAAGATAATAGACCAAATTGTAATGTAAATATGAAGAAAAGTGGGTAAAAGATAACTTGCCGTGGGCAGGATCCAAACCTGCCACCTTCGATTGACGCCCTCGATACTCTACCACTGAGCTACCACGACAGCTTTCACCCCAGCCACTTTATGGCGTTTATATGTGAATTAAACATGGGAGTGTCAGTAAGCGCCACCAGTAGCCATGGCGCTGAGTGTAGCACACTCTTATGAGCTCTATTTCGCGTCACGTAGCGCGTGAACTTATTACGAGTGGGCACCTGACCAATAGTCCCTCGTATACAACCTAAATGCTCTAAGTCTGCCAGTACGAGACCCTCGTTAATGAACTAAGGAAAGAAGTGTATACTTAAGGGCTCGTTTTCCTGTGTTTTTACACAATAATAATGAGATCTAACAGACATTAATGCCAAGGAAAGTATAGGGTAAGATATTAGACCAAATTGTAATGTAAATATGAAGAAAAGTGGTTAAAAAGATCACTTGCCGTGGCAGGATCCAAACCTTCGACCTTCGAATGACGCCCTCGATACTCTACCACTGAGCTACCACGACAGCTATCCCCCCAGCCACTTTATGGGGTTTATATGTGTTTTAAACATGGGAGTGGCAGTAAGCGCCACCAGTAGCCATGGCCCTGAGCGTAGCACACTCTTATTAGCTCTATTTGGCGTCACGTAGCGCGTGAACTTATTACGAGTGGGCAGCTGACCGATAGTCCCTCGTATACAACCTAAAGGCTCTAAGTCTGCCCGTACGAGACCCTCGTTAATGAATTAAGGAAAGAAGGGTATACTTAAGGGCTCGTTTTACTGTGTTTTACACAATAATAATGAGATCTAACAGACAATAATGCCAAGGAAAGTATAGGGTAAGATAATAGACCAAATTGTAATGTAAATATGAAGAAAAGTGGGTAAAAGATAACTTGCCGTGGGCAGGATCCAAACCTGCGACCTTCGATTGACGCCCTCGATACTCTACCACTGAGCTACCACGACAGCTTTCCCCCCAGCCACTTTATGGGGTTTATATATGAATTAAGCATGGAAGTGTCAGTAAGCGCCACCAATAGCCATGGCGCTGAGTGTAGCACACTCTTATTAGCTCTATTTGGCGTCACGTAGCGCGTGAACTTATTACGAGTGGGCAGCTGACCAATAGTCCCTCGTATACAACCTAAAGGCTCTAAGTCTGCCAGTACGAGACCCTCGTTAATGAATTAGGGAAAGAAGTGTATACTTAAGGGCTCGTTTTTCTGTGTTTTTACACAATAATATTCAGACATACAGAATATAATGCCAAGGAAAGTATAGGGGAAGATATTAGACTAAAGTGTAATGTAAATATGAAGAAATGTGGGTAAAAAGATAACTTGCCATGGGCAGAATCCGAACATGCGACGTTCGAATGACGGGCTCGATGCTCTACCACTGAGTTATCACTACAGCTATGCCCCCAGCCACTTTATGTGGTTTATATGTGAATTAAACTTGGGAGTGTCAGTCAGCGGAACCAGTAGCCTAGGCGGCGAGTGTAGCACGCTCTTATGAGCTCTATTTCGCGTCACGTAGCGCGTGAACTTATTAGGAGTGGGCACCTGACCAATAGTCCCTCGTATACAACCTAAAGGCTCTAAGTCTGCCAGTACGAGACCCTCGTTAATGAATTAGGGAAAGAAGTGTATACTTAAGGGCTCGTTTTTCTGTGTTTTTACACAATAATATTCAGACATACAGAATATAATGCCAAGGAAAGTATAGGGGAAGATATTAGACTAAAGTGTAATGTAAATATGAAGAAATGTGGGTAAAAAGATAACTTGCCATGGGCAGAATCCGAACATGCGACGTTCGAATGACGGGCTCGATGCTCTACCACTGAGTTATCACTACAGCTATGCCCCCAGCCACTTTATGTGGTTTATATGTGAATTAAACTTGGGAGTGTCAGTCAGCGGAACCAGTAGCCTAGGCGGCGAGTGTAGCACGCTCTTATGAGCTCTATTTCGCGTCACGTAGCGCGTGAACTTATTAGGAGTGGGCACCTGACCAATAGTCCCTCGTATACAACCTAAAGGCTCTAAGTCTGCCAGTACGAGACCCTCGTTAATGAATTAGGGAAAGAAGTGTATACTTAAGGGCTCGTTTTTCTGTGTTTTTACACAATAATAATCAGACATAACAGAATATAATGCCAAGGAAAGTATAGGGGAAGATATTACACTGAAGTGTAATGTAAATATGAATAAAAGTGGGTAAAAAGATAACTTGCCATGGGCAGGATCCAAACCTGCGACGTTCGAATGACGGGCGCGATGCTCTACCACTGAGCTACCACTACAGCTCTGCCCCCAGCCACTTTATGGGGTTTATATGTGAATTAAACTTGGGAGTTTTAGTCAGCGCCACGAGTAGCCATGGCGGCGAGTTTAGCACACTTATAAACCTATTTGGCGTCACATAGCACGTGAACCTATTACGGGTGAGCAGCTGACCAATAGTCGCTCGTATACAACCTAAAGGCAATAAGTCTGCCAGTACGAGACCCTCGTTAATGAATTAGGGAAAGAATTGTATACTTGAGGGCTCGTTTTTCTGTGTTTTTACACAATAATATTGAGATCTAACAGACAATAATTCAAAGGAAAGTATAGGGGAAGATATTAGACCAAATGGTAATGTATATATGAAGAAACATGGGTTAAAAGTTAACTTACGTAGGCAGGATCCGAACCTGCAACCTTCGAATGACGCGCTTGATGCTCTACCACTGAGCTACAACGACAGCTATCCCCCAGCCACTTTATGGGGTTTATAAAAGAATTAAACATGTGTGTGTCAGTAAGCGCCACCAGTAGCCATGGAGGCGAGTGTAGCACGCTCTTATGAGCCTAGTTGGCGTCACGTAGCGCGTGAGCTTATTACAAGTGGGCAGCTGACCAATAGTCCCTCGTATACAACCTAAATGCTCTAAGTCTGCCAGTACGAGACCCTCGTTAATGAATTAGGGAAAGAAGTGTATACTTAAGGGCTCGTTTTCCTGTGTTTTTACACAATAATAATCAGATCTAACAGACATTAATGCCAAGGAAAGTATAGGGTAAGATATTAGACCAAATTGTAATGTAAATATGAAGAAAAGTGGTGTAACTTGCCGTGGGGAGGATCCAAACCTGCGACCTTCGATTGACGCCCTCGAGACTCTACCACTGAGCTACCACGACAGCTTCCCCCCCAGCCACTTTATGGGGTTTATATGTGAATTAAACATGGGAGTGTCAGTAAGCGCAACCAGTAGCCATGGCGGCGAGTGTAGCACGCTCTTATGAGCCTAGTTGGCGTCACGTAGCACGTGAACCTATTACGAGTGGGCAGCTGACCAATGGTCCCTCGTATACAACCTAAAGGCTCTAAGTCTGCCAGTACGAGACCCTCGTTAATAAATTAAGGAAAGAAGTGTATACTTAAGGGCTCGTTTTCCTGTGTTTTTACACAATAATAAGGAGATCTAACAGACATTTATGCCAAAGTAAGTATAGGATAAAATATTAGACCAAATTGTAATGTAAATATGAAGAAAAGTGGGTAAAAAGATAACTTGCCGTGGGGAGGATCCAAACCTGCGACCTCCGAATGACGCCCTCGATACTCTACCACTGAGCTACCACGACAGCTATCCCCCCAGCCACTTTATGGGGTTTATATGTGAATTAAACATGTGTGTGTCAGTAAGCGCCACCAGTAGCCATGGCGCTGAGTGTAGCACACTCCTATAAGCTCTATTTGGCGTCACGTAGCGCGTGAACTTATTACGAGTGGGCACCTGACCAATAGTCCCTCGTATACAACCTAAAGGCTCTAAGTCTGCCAGTACGAGACCCTCGTTAATGAATTAGGGAAAGAAGTGTATACTTAAGGGCTCGTTTTTCTGTGTTTTTACACAATAATAATGAGACATAACAGAATATAATGCCAAGGAAAGTATAGGGGAAGATATTACACAGAAGTTTAATGTAAATATGAAGAAAAGTGGGTAAAAAGATAACTTGCCATGGGCAGGATCCGAACCTGCGACGTTCGAATGACGGGCTCGATGCTCTACTACTGAGCTACCACTACAGCTATGCCCCCAGCCAATTTATGGGGTTTATATGTGAATTAAACTTGGGAGTTTCAGTCAGCGCCACGAGTAGCCATGGCGGCGAGTGTAGCACACTTATAAGCCTATTTGGCGTCACATAGCACGTGAACCTATTACGAGTGGGCAGCTGACCAATAGTCCCTCGTATACAACCTAAAGGCAATAAGTCTGCCAGTACGAGACCCTCGTTACTGAATTAGGGAAAGAAGTGTATACTTGAGGGCTCGTTTTTCTGTGTTTTTACACAATAATAATGAGATCTAACAGACATTAATGCCAAGGAAAGTATAGGGTAAGATATTAGACCAAATTTTAATGTAACTATGAAGAAAAGTGGGTAAAAAGATAACTTTCCGTGGGGAGGATCGAAACCGGCGACCTTCGATTGACGCCCTCGAGACTCTACCACTGAGCTACCACGACAGCTTTCCCCCCAGCCACTTTATGGGGTTTATATGTGAATTAAACATGGGAGTGTCAGTGCGCCACCAGTAGCCATGGCGCTGAGTGTAGAACACTCTTATGAGCTCTATTTTGCGTCACGCAGCGCGTGAACTTATTACGAGTGGGCGCCTGACCAATAGTCCCTCGTATACAACCTAAAGGCTCTAAGTCTGCCAGTACGAGACCCTCGTTAATAAATTAGGGAAAGAAGTGTATACTTAAGGGCTTGATTTTATGTGTTTTTACACAATAATAATGAGACATAACAGAATATAATGCAAAGGAAAGTATAGGGGAAGATATTAGACTGAAGTGTAATGTAAATATGAAGAAAAGTGGGTAAAAAGATACTTGCCATGGGCAGAATCCGAACATGCGACGTTCGAATGACGGGCTCGATGCTCTACCACTGAGTTACCACTACAGCTATGCCCCCAGCCTTTTTATGGGGTTTATATGTGAATTAAACTTGGGAGTGTCAGTCAGCGCAACCAGTAGCCTTGGCGGCGAGTGTAGCACGCTCTTATGAGCCTCTTTGGCGTCACGTAGCACGTGAACCTACTACGAGTGGGCAGCTGACCAATGGTTCCTCGTATACAACCTAAAGACACTAAGTCTGCCAGTACGAGACCCTCGTTAATGAATTAAGGAAAGAAGTGTGTACTTAAGGGCTCGCTTTTCTGTGTTTTTACACATAATAATGAGATCTAACAGACAATAATGCCAAGGAAAGTATAGGGTAAGATAATAGACCAAATTGTAATGTAAATATGAAGAAAAGTGGGTAAAAGATAACTTGCCTTGGGCAGGATCCAAACCTGCGACCTTCGATTGACGCCCTCGATACTCTACCACTGAGCTACCACGACAGCTTTTCCTCCAGCCACTTTATGGGGTTTATATGTGAATTAAACATGGGAGTGTCAGTAAGCACCACCAGTAGCCATGGCGCTGAGTGTAGCACACTCTTATGAGCTCTATTTCGCGTCACGTAGCGCGTGAACTTATTACGAGTGGGCACCTGACCAATAGTCCCTCGTATACAACCTAAATGCTCTAAGTCTGCCAGTACGAGACCCTCGTTAATGAACTAAGGAAAGAAGTGTATACTTAAGGGCTCGTTTTCCTCTAATTTTACACAATAATAATGAGATCTAACAGACATTAATGCGAAGGAAAGTATAGGGTAAGATATTAGACCAAATTGTAATGTAAATATGAAGAAAAGTGGTTAAAAAGATCACTTGCCGTGACAGGATCCAAACCTTCGACCTTCGAATGACGCCCTCGATACTCTACCACTGAGCTACCACGACAGCTATCCCCCCAGCCACTTTATGGGGTTTATATGTGTTTTAAACAGGGGAGTGGCAGTAAGCGCCACCAGTAGCCATGGCCCTGAGCGTAGCACACTCTTATTAGCTCTATTTGGCGTCACGTAGCGCGTGAACTTATTACGAGTGGGCAGCTGACCAATAGTCCCTCGTATACAACCTAAAGGCTCTATGTCTGCCAGTACGAGACCCTCGTTAATGAATTAAGGAAAGAAGTGTATACTTAAGGGCTCGTTTTACTGTGTTTTGCACAATAATAATGAGATCTAACTGACATTAATGCCAAGAAAAGTATAGAGTAAGATAATAGACCAAATTGTAATGTAACTATGAAGAAAAGTGGGTAAAAAGATAACTTGCTGTGGGGAGGATCCAAACCTGCGACCTCCGAATGACGCCCTCGACTCTACCACTGAGCTACCACGACAGCTATCCCCCCAGCCACTTTATGGGGTTTATATGTGAATTAAACATGTGTGTGTCAGTATGCGCCACCAGTAGCCATGGCGCTGAGTGTAGCACACTCTTATGAGCTTTATTTGGCGTCACGTAGCGCGTGAACTTATTACGAGTGGGCACCTGACCAATAGTCCCTCTTATACAACCTAAACGCTCTAAGTCTGTCAGTACGAGACCCTCGTTAATGAATTAAGGAAAGAAGTGTATACTTAAGGAATCGTTTTTCTGTGTTTTTACACAATAAAAATGAGACATAACAGAATATATAGCCAAGGAAAGTATAGGGGAAGGTATTAGACTGAAGTGTAATGTAAATATGAAGAAAAGTGGGTAAAAAGATAACTTGCCATGGGCAGGATCCGAACCTGCGACGTTCGAATGACGGGCTCGATGCTCTGCCACTGAGCTACCACTACAACTATGCCCCCAGCCACTTTATGGGGTTTATATGTGAATTAAACATGAGAGTGTCAGTCAGCGCAACCAGTAGCCATGGCACCGAGTGTAGCACGCTCTTATGAGCCTAGTTGGCGTCACGTAGCACGTGAACCTATTACGAGTGGGCAGCTGACCAATGGTCCCTCGTATACAACCTAAACGCTCTAGGTCTGCCAGTACGAGACCCTCGTTAATGAATTAGGGAAAGAAGTGTGTACTTAAGGACTCGTTTTTCTGTGTTTTTACACAATAATAATCAGACATAACAGAATATAATGCCAAGGAAAGTATAGGGGATTGATTGATATGTAGGGTTTAACGTCCCAAAACCACTAAATGATTATGAGAGACGCCGTAGTGGAGGGCTCCGGAAATTTAGACCACCTGCGGTTCTTTAACGTGCACCCAAATCTGAGCACACAGGCCTACAACATTTCCGCCTCCATCGGAAATGCAGCCGCCGCAGCCGGGATTCGAACCCGCGCCCTGCGGGTCAGCAGCCGAGTACCTTAGCCACTAGACCACCGCGGCGGGGCAAAGTATAGGGGAAGATATTACACTGAAGTGTAATGTAAATATGAAGAAAAGTGGGTAAAAAGATAACTTGCCATGGGCAGGATCCAAACCTTCGACGTTCGAATGACGGGATCGATGCTCTACCACTGAGCTACCACTACAGCTATGCCCCCAGCCACTTTATGGGGTTTATATGTGAATTAAACTTGGAAGTTTCAGTCAGCGCCACGAGTAGCCATGGCGGCGAGTGTAGCACACTTATAAGCCTATTTGGCGTCACATAGCACGTGAACCTATTACGAGTGGGCAGCTGACCAATAGTCCCTCGTATACAACCTAAAGGCAATAAGTCTGCCAGTACGAGACCCTCGTTAATGAATTAGGGAAAGAAGTGTATACTTGAGGGCTCGTTTTTCTGTGTTTTTACACAATAATATTGATATCTAACAGACAATAATTCAAAGGAAAGTATAGGGGAAGATATTAGACCAAATGGTAATGTATATATGAAGAAACATGGGTTAAAAGATAACTTACGTAGGCAGGATCCGAACCTGCAACCTTCGAATGACGCGCTTGATGCTCTACCACTGAGCTACAACGACAGCTATCCCCCAGCCACTTTATGGGGTTTATAAAAGAATTAAACATGGGAGTGTCAGTCAGCGCAACCAGAAGCCATGGCGCTAAGTGTAGCACACTGTTATGAGCTCTATTTGGCGTCACGTAGCGCTTGAGCTTATTACAAGTGGGCAGCTGACCAATAGTCCCTCGTATACAACCTAAAGGCTCTAAGTCTGCCAGTACGAGACCCTCGTTAATGAATTAGGGAAAGAAGTGTATACTTAAGGGCTCGTTTTCCTGTGTTTTTACACAATATTAATGAGATCTAACAGATAATAATGCCAAGGAAAGTATAGGGTAAGATATTAGACCAAATTGTAATGTAAATATGAAGAAAAGTGGGTAAAAAGATAACTTGCCGTGGGGAGGATCCAAACCTGCGACCTTCGATTGACGCCCTCGAGACTCTACCACTGAGCTACCACGACAGCTTTCCCCCCGCCACTTTATGGGGTTTATATGTGAATTAAACATGGGAGTGTCAGTAAGCGCCACCAGTAGCCATGGCGCTGAGTGTAGAACACTCTTATGAGCTCTATTTTGCGTCACGCAGCGCGTGAACTTATTACGAGTGGGCGCCTGACCAATAGTCCCTCGTATACAACCTAAAGGCTCTAAGTCTGCCAGTACGAGACCCTCGTTAATAAATTAGGGAAAGAAGTGTATACTTAAGGGCTTGATTTTATGTGTTTTTACACAATAATAATGAGACATAACAGAATATAATGCAAAGGAAAGTATAGGGGAAGATATTAGACTGAAGTGTAATGTAAATATGAAGAAAAGTGGGTAAAAAGATACTTGCCATGGGCAGAATCCGAACATGCGACGTTCGAATGACGGGCTCGATGCTCTACCACTGAGTTACCACTACAGCTATGCCCCCAGCCTTTTTATGGGGTTTATATGTGAATTAAACTTGGGAGTGTCAGTCAGCGCAACCAGTAGCCTTGGCGGCGAGTGTAGCACGCTCTTATGAGCCTCTTTGGCGTCACGTAGCACGTGAACCTACTACGAGTGGGCAGCTGACCAATGGTTCCTCGTATACAACCTAAAGACACTAAGTCTGCCAGTACGAGACCCTCGTTAATGAATTAAGGAAAGAAGTGTGTACTTAAGGGCTCGCTTTTCTGTGTTTTTACACATAATAATGAGATCTAACAGACAATAATGCCAAGGAAAGTATAGGGTAAGATAATAGACCAAATTGTAATGTAAATATGAAGAAAAGTGGGTAAAAGATAACTTGCCTTGGGCAGGATCCAAACCTGCGACCTTCGATTGACGCCCTCGATACTCTACCACTGAGCTACCACGACAGCTTTTCCTCCAGCCACTTTATGGGGTTTATATGTGAATTAAACATGGGAGTGTCAGTAAGCACCACCAGTAGCCATGGCGCTGAGTGTAGCACACTCTTATGAGCTCTATTTCGCGTCACGTAGCGCGTGAACTTATTACGAGTGGGCACCTGACCAATAGTCCCTCGTATACAACCTAAATGCTCTAAGTCTGCCAGTACGAGACCCTCGTTAATGAACTAAGGAAAGAAGTGTATACTTAAGGGCTCGTTTTCCTGTAATTTTACACAATAATAATGAGATCTAACAGACATTAATGCGAAGGAAAGTATAGGGTAAGATATTAGACCAAATTGTAATGTAAATATGAAGAAAAGTGGTTAAAAAGATCACTTGCCGTGACAGGATCCAAACCTTCGACCTTCGAATGACGCCCTCGATACTCTACCACTGAGCTACCACGACAGCTATCCCCCCAGCCACTTTATGGGGTTTATATGTGTTTTAAACAGGGGAGTGGCAGTAAGCGCCACCAGTAGCCATGGCCCTGAGCGTAGCACACTCTTATTAGCTCTATTTGGCGTCACGTAGCGCGTGAACTTATTACGAGTGGGCAGCTGACCAATAGTCCCTCGTATACAACCTAAAGGCTCTATGTCTGCCAGTACGAGACCCTCGTTAATGAATTAAGGAAAGAAGTGTATACTTAAGGGCTCGTTTTACTGTGTTTTGCACAATAATAATGAGATCTAACTGACATTAATGCCAAGAAAAGTATAGAGTAAGATAATAGACCAAATTGTAATGTAACTATGAAGAAAAGTGGGTAAAAAGATAACTTGCTGTGGGGAGGATCCAAACCTGCGACCTCCGAATGACGCCCTCGATACTCTACCACTGAGCTACCACGACAGCTATCCCCCCAGCCACTTTATGGGGTTTATATGTGAATTAAACATGTGTGTGTCAGTATGCGCCACCAGTAGCCATGGCGCTGAGTGTAGCACACTCTAATGAGCTTTATTTGGCGTCACGTAGCGCGTGAACTTATTACGAGTGGGCACCTGACCAATAGTCCCTCTTATACAACCTAAACGCTCTAAGTCTGTCAGTACGAGACCCTCGTTAATGAATTAAGGAAAGAAGTGTATACTTAAGGAATCGTTTTTCTGTGTTTTTACACAATAAAAATGAGACATAACAGAATATATAGCCAAGGAAAGTATAGGGGAAGGTATTAGACTGAAGTGTAATGTAAATATGAAGAAAAGTGGGTAAAAAGATAACTTGCCATGGGCAGGATCCGAACCTGCGACGTTCGAATGACGGGCTCGATGCTCTGCCACTGAGCTACCACTACAACTATGCCCCCAGCCACTTTATGGGGTTTATATGTGAATTAAACATGAGAGTGTCAGTCAGCGCAACCAGTAGCCATGGCAGCGAGTGTAGCACGCTCTTATGAGCCTAGTTGGCGTCACGTAGCACGTGAACCTATTACGAGTGGGCAGCTGACCAATGGTCCCTCGTATACAACCTAAACGCTCTAGGTCTGCCAGTACGAGACCCTCGTTAATGAATTAGGGAAAGAAGTGTGTACTTAAGGACTCGTTTTTCTGTGTTTTTACACAATAATAATCAGACATAAAAGAATATAATGCCAAGGAAAGTATAGGGGATTGATTGATATGTAGGGTTTAACGTCCCAAAACCACTATATGATTATGAGAGACGCCGTAGTGGAGGGCTCCGGAAATTTAGACCACCTGCGGTTCTTTAACGTGCACCCAAATCTGAGCACACAGGCCTACAACATTTCCGCCTCCATCGGAAATGCAGCCGCCGCAGCCGGGATTCGAACCCGCGCCCTGCGGGTCAGCAGCCGAGTACCTTAGCCACTAGACCACCGCGGCGGGGCAAAGTATAGGGGAAGATATTACACTGAAGTGTAATGTAAATATGAAGAAAAGTGGGTAAAAAGATAACTTGCCATGGGCAGGATCCAAACCTTCGACGTTCGAATGACGGGATCGATGCTCTACCACTGAGCTACCACTACAGCTATGCCCCCAGCCACTTTATGGGGTTTATATGTGAATTAAACTTGGAAGTTTCAGTCAGCGCCACGAGTAGCCATGGCGGCGAGTGTAGCACACTTATAAGCCTATTTGGCGTCACATAGCACGTGAACCTATTACGAGTGGGCAGCTGACCAATAGTCCCTCGTATACAACCTAAAGGCAATAAGTCTGCCAGTACGAGACCCTCGTTAATGAATTAGGGAAAAAAGTGTATACTTGAGGGCTCGTTTTTCTGTGTTTTTACACAATAATATTGATATCTAACAGACAATAATTCAAAGGAAAGTATAGGGGAAGATATTAGACCAAATGGTAATGTATATATGAAGAAACATGGGTTAAAAGATAACTTACGTAGGCAGGATCCGAACCTGCAACCTTCGAATGACGCGCTTGATGCTCTACCACTGAGCTACAACGACAGCTGTCCCCCAGCCACTTTATGGGGTTTATAAAAGAATTAAACATGGGAGTGTCAGTCAGCGCAACCAGAAGCCATGGCGCTAAGTGTAGCACACTGTTATGAGCTCTATTTGGCGTCACGTAGCGCTTGAGCTTATTACAAGTGGGCAGCTGACCAATAGTCCCTCGTATACAACCTAAAGGCTCTAAGTCTGCCAGTACGAGACCCTCGTTAATGAATTAGGGAAAGAAGTGTATACTTAAGGGCTCGTTTTCCTGTGTTTTTACACAATATTAATGAGATCTAACAGATAATAATGCCAAGGAAAGTATAGGGTAAGATATTAGACCAAATTGTAATGTAAATATGAAGAAAAGTGGGTAAAAAGATAACTTGCCGTGGGGAGGATCCAAACCTGCGACCTTCGATTGACGCCCTCGAGACTCTACCACTGAGCTACCACGACAGCTTTCCCCCCGCCACTTTATGGGGTTTATATGTGAATTAAACATGGGAGTGTCAGTAAGCGCCACCAGTAGCCATGGCGCTGAGTGTAGCACACTCTTATGAGCTCTATTTCGCGTCACGTAGCGCGTGAACTTATTACGAGTGGGCACCTGACCAATAGTCCCTCGTATACAACCTAAACGCTCTAAGTCTGCCAGTACGAGACCCTCGTTAATGAATTAGGGAAAGAAGTGTATACTTAAGGGCTCGTTTTTCTGTGTTTTTACACAATAATAATGAGACATAACAAAATATAATGCCAAGGAAAGTATAGGGGAAGATATTAGACTGAAGTGTAATGTAAATATGAAGAAAAGTGGGTAAAAAGATAACTTGCCATGGGCAGGATCCAAACCTGCGTCGTTCGAATGACGGGCTCGATGCTCTACCACTGAGCTGCCACTACAGCTATGCCCCCAGCCACATTATGGGGTTTATACGTGAATTAAACATAGGAGTGTCAGTCAGCGCAACCAGTAGCCATGGCGGCGAGTGTAGCACGCTCTTATGAGCCTAGTTGGCGTCACGTAGCATGTGAACCTATTACGAGTGGGCAGCTGACGAATGGTCCCTCGTATACAACCTAAAGGCTCTAAGTCTGCCAGTACGAGACCCTCGTTAATGAATTAAGGAAAGAAGTGTATACTTAAGGGCTCGTTTTCCTGTGTTTTTACACAATAATAATGAGATCTAACAGACATTTATGCCAAAGTAAGTATAGGATAAGATATTAGACCAAATTGTAATGTAAATATGAAGAAAAGTGGGTAAAAAGATAACTTGCCGTGGGGAGGATCCAAACCTGCGACCTTCGAATGACGCCCTCGATACTCTACCACTGCGCTACCACGACAGCTATCCCCCCAGCCACTTTATGGGGTTTATATGTGAAATAAACATGTGTGTGTCAGTAAGGGCCACCAGTAGCCATGGCGCTGAGTGTAGCACACTCTTATGAGCTCTATTTGGCGTCACGTAGCGCGTGAACTTATTACGAGTGGGCACCTGACCATTTGTCCCTCGTATACAACCTTAACGTTCTAAGTCTGCCAGTACGAGACCCTCGTTAATGAATTAGGGAAAGAAGTGTATACTTAAGGGCTCGTTTTTCTGTGTTTTTATACAATAATAATCAGACATAACAGAATATAATGCCAAGGAAAGTATAGGGAAAGATATTACACTGAAGTTTAATGTAATCATGAAGAAAAGTGGGTAAAAAGATAACTTGCCAAGGGCAGGATCTTAACCTGCGACGTTCGAATGACGGGCTCGATGCTCTACCACTGAGCTACCACTACAGCTATGCCCCCAGCCAATTTATGGGGTTTATATGTGAATTAAACTTGGCAGTTTCAGTCAGCGCCACGAGTAGCCATGGCGGCGAGTGTAGCACACTTATAAGCCTATTTGGCGTCACATAGCACGTGAACCTATTACGAGTGGGCAGCTGACCAATAGTCCCTCGTATACAACCTAAAGGCAATAAGTCTGCCAGTAAGAGACCCTCGTTACTGAATTAGGGAAAGAAGTGTATACTTGAGGGCTCGTTTTTCTGTGTTTTTACACAATAATATTGAGATCTAACAAACAATAATTCAAAGGAAAGTATAGGGGAAGATATTAGACCGAATGGTAATGTATATATGAAGAAACATGGGTTAAAAGATAACTTACGTAGGCAGGATCCGAACCTGCAACCTTCGAATGACGCGCTTGATGCTCTACCACTGAGCTACAATGACAGCTATCCCCCAGCCACTTTATGGTGTTTATATAAGAATTAAACATGGGAGTGTCAGTCAGCGCAACCAGTAGCCATGGCGCTGAGTGTAGCACACTGTTATGAGCTCTATTTGGTGTCACGTAGCGCGTGAACTTATTACAAGTGGGCAGCTGACCTATAGTCCCTCGTATACAACCTAAAGGCTCTAAGTCTGCCAGTACGAGACCCTCGTTAATGAATTATGGAAAGAAGTGTATACTTAAGGGCTCGTTTTCCTGTGTTTTTACACAATAATAATGAGATCTAACAGACATCAATGCCAAGGAAAGTATAGGGTAAGATATTAGACCAAATTGTAATGTAAATATGAAGAAAAGTGGGTAAAAAGATAACTTGCCGTGGGGAGGATCCAAACCTGCGACCTTTGAATGACGCCCTCGATACTCTACCACTGAGCTACCACGACAACTATCCCCCCAGCAACTTTATGGGGTTTATATGTGAATTAAACTTGTTTGTGTCAGTAAGCGCCACCAGTTGCCATGGCGCTGAGTGTAGAACACTCTTATGAGCTCTATTTGGCGTCACGTAGCGCGCGAACCTATTACGAGTGGGCAGCTGACCAATAGTCCCTCGTATACAACCTAAAGGCAATAAGTCTGCCAGTACGAGACCCTCGTTAATGAATTAGGGAAAGAAGTGTATACTTGAGGGCTCGTTTTTCTGTGTTTTTACACAATAATATTGAGATCTAACAGACAATAATTCAAAGGAAAGTATAGGGGAAGTTATTAGACCAAATGGTAATGTATATATGAAGAAAGATGGGTTAAAAGATAACTTACGTAGGCAGGATCCGAACCTGCAACCTTCGAATGACGCGCTTGATGCTCTACTACTGAGCTACAACGACAGCTATCCCCCAGCCACTTTATGGGGTTTATAAAAGAATTAACCATGGGAGTGTCAGTCAGCGCAACGAGTAGCCATGGCGCTAAGTGTAGCACACTGTTATGAGCTCTATTTGGCGTCACGTAGCGCTTGAGCTTATTACAAGTGGGCAGCTGACCAATAGTCCCTGGTATACAACCTAAAGGCTCTAAGTCTGCCAGTACGAGACCCTCGTTAATGATTTAGGGAAAGAAGTGTATACTTAAGGGCTCGTTTTCCTGTGTTTTTACACAATAATAATGAGATCTAACAGATAATAATGCCAAGGAAAGTATAGGGTAAGATATTAGACCAAATTGTAATGTAAATATGAAGAAAAGTGGGTAAAAAGTTAACTTGCCGTGGGGAGGATCCAAACCTGCGACCTTCGATTGACGCCCTCGAGACTCTACCACTGAGCTACCACGACAGCTTTCCCCCCCCCCCCCCCGCCGCTTTATGGGGTTTATATGTGAATTAAACATGGGAGTGTCAGTAAGCGCCACCAGTAGCCATGGCGCTGAGTGTAGCACACTCTTATGAGCTCTATTTCGCGTCACGTAGCGCGTGAACTTATTACGAGTGGGCACCTGACCAATAGTCCCTCGTATACAACCTAAACGCTCTAAGTCTGCCAGTACGAGACCCTCGTTAATGAATTAGGGAAAGAAGTGTATACTTAAGGGCTCGTTTTTCTGTGTTTTTATACAATAATAATCAGACATAACAGAATATAATGCCAAGGAAAGTATAGGGGAAGATATTACACTGAAGTTTAATGTAATCATGAAGAAAAGTGGGTAAAAAGATAACTTGCCAAGGGCAGGATCCGAACCTGCGACGTTCGAATGACGGGCTCGATGCTCTACCACTGAGCTACCACTACAGCTATGCCCCCAGCCAATTTATGGGGTTTATATGTGAATTAAACTTGGCAGTTTCAGTCAGCGCCACGAGTAGCCATGGCGGCGAGTGTAGCACACTTATAAGCCTATTTGGCGTCACATAGCACGTGAACCTATTACGAGTGGGCAGCTGACCAATAGTCCCTCGTATACAACCTAAAGGCAATAAGTCTGCCAGTAAGAGACCCTCGTTACTGAATTAGGGAAAGAAGTGTATACTTGAGGGCTCGTTTTTCTGTGTTTTTACACAATAATATTGAGATCTAACAGACAATAATTCAAAGGAAAGTATAGGGGAAGATATTAGACCAAATGGTAATGTATATATGAAGAAAGATGGGTTAAAAGATAACTTACGTAGGCAGGATCCGAACCTGCAACCTTCGAATGACGCGCTTGATGCTCTACCACTGAGCTACAATGACAGCTATCCCCCAGCCACTTTATGGGGTTTATAAAAGAATTAAACATGGGAGTGTCAGTCAGCGCAACCAGTAGCCATGGCGCTAAGTGTAGCACACTGTTATGAGCTCTATTTGGCGTCACGTAGCGCTTGAGCTTATTACAAGTGGGCAGCTGACCAATAGTCCCTGGTATACAACCTAAAGGCTCTAAGTCTGCCAGTACGAGACCCTCGTTAATGAATTAGGGAAAGAAGTGTATACCTAAGGGCTCGGTTTCCTGTGTTTTTACACAATAATAATGAGATCTAACAGATAATAATGCCAAGGAAAGTATAGGGTAAGATATTAGACCAAATTGTAATGTAAATATGAAGAAAAGTGGGTAAAAAGATAACTTGCCGTGGGGAGGATCCAAACCTGCGACCTTCGATTGACGCCCTCGAGACTCTACCACTGAGCTACCACGACAGCTTTCCCCCCCCCCCCCCCCCCCGCCGCTTTATGGGGTTTATATGTGAATTAAACATGGGAGTGTCAGTAAGCGCCACCAGTAGCCATGGCGCTGAGTGTAGCACACTCTTATGAGCTCTATTTCGCGTCACGTAGCGCGTGAACTTATTACGAGTGGGCACCTGACCAATAGTCCGTCGTATACAACCTAAACGCTCTAAGTCTGCCAGTACGAGACCCTCGTTAATGAATTAGGAAAGAAGTGTATACTTAAGGGCTAGTTTTTCTGTGTTTTTACACAATAATAATGAGACATAACAGAATATAATGCCAAGGAAAGTATAGGGGAAGATATTACACTGAAGTGTAATGTAAATATGAAGAAAAGTGGGTAAAAAGATAACTTGCCATGGGCAGGATCCGAACCTGCAATCTTCGAATGACGCGCTTGATGCTCTACCACTGAGCTACAACGACAGCTATCCCCCAGCCACTTTATGGGGTTTATATAAGAATTAAACATGGGAGTGTCAGTCAGCGCAACCAGTAGCCATGGCGCTGAGTGTAGCACACTGTTATGAGCTCTATTTGGCGTCACGTAGCGCGTGAACCTATTACAAGTGGGCAGCTGACCAATAGTCCCTCGTATACAACCTAAAGGCTCTAAGTCTGCCAGTACGAGACCCTCGTTAATGAATTATGGAAAGAAGTGTATACTTAAGGGCTCGTTTTCCTGTGTTTTTACACAATAATAATGAGATCTAACAGACATCAATGCCAAGGAAAGTATAGAGTAAGATATTAGACCAAATTGTAATGGAAATATGAAGAAAAGTGGGTAAAAAGATAACTTGCCGTGGGGAGGATCCAAACCTGCGACCTTTGAATGACGCCCTCGATACTCTACCACTGAGCTACCACGACAACTATCCCCCCAGCAACTTTATGGGGTTTAAATGTGAATTAAACTTGTTTGTGTCAGTAAGCGCCACCAGTTGCCATGGCGCTGAGTGTAGAACACTCTTATGAGCTCTATTTGGCGTCACGTAGCGCGTGAACTTATTACGAGTGGGCACCTGACCAATAGTCCCTCGTATACAACCAAAAGGCTCTAAGTCTGCCAGTACGAGACCCTCGTTAATGAATTAGGGAAAGAAGTGTATACTTAAGGGCTTGTTTTTCTGTGTTTTTACACAATAATAATGAGACATACTAGAATATAATGCCAAGGAAATTATAGAAGAAGATTTCAGACTGAAGTGTAATGTAAATATGAAGAAAAAAGGTAAAAAGATAATTTGCCGTGAGCAGAATCCGAACCTGCGATGTTCTAATGACAGGCTCGATGCTCTACCACTGAGTTACCACTACAGCTGTGCCCCCAGCCACGTTATGGGGTTTATATGTGAATTAAACTTGGGAGTGTCAGTCAGCGCCACGAGTAGCCATGGCGGCGAGAGTAGCACACTCTTATGAGCCTATTTGGCGTCACATAGCACGTGAACCTACTACGAGTGGGCAGCTGACCAATGGTTCCTCGTATACAACCTAAAGACACTAAGTCTGCCAGTACGAGACCCTCGTTAATGAATTAAGGAAAGAAGTGTGTACTTAAGGGCTCGCTTTTCTGTGTTTTTACACAATAATAATAATATCTAACAGACAATAATGCCAAGGAAAGTATAGGGCATACTTAATAGACCAAATTGTAATGTAAATATGAAGAAAAGTGGGTAAAAGATAACTTGCCGTGGGCAGGATCCGAACCTGCGACCTTCGATTGACGCCCTCGAGACTCTACCACTGAGCTACCACGACAGCTATCCCCCAGCCACTTTATGGGGTTTATATGTGAATTAAACATGGGAGTGTCAGTAAGCGCCACCAGTAGCCATGGCCCTGAGCGTAGCACACTCTTATGAGCTCTATTTGGCGTCACGTAGCGCGTGAACTTATTACGAGTGGGCAGCTGACCAATAGTCCCTCGTATACAACCTAAAGGCTCTAAGTCTGCCAGTACGAGACCCTCGTTAATGAATTAAGGAAAGAAGTGTATACTTAAGGGCTCGTTTTCCTGTGTTTTTACACAATAATAATGAGATCTAACAGACATTTATGCCAAAGTAAGTATAGGATAAGATATTAGACCAAATTGTAATGTGAATATGAAGAAAAGTGGGTAAAAAGATAACTTGCCGTGGGGAGGATCGAAACCTGCGACCTTCGAATGACGCCCTCGATACTCTACCACTGCGCTACCACGACAGCTATCCCCCCAGCCACTTTATGGGGTTTATATGTGAAATAAACATGTGTGTGTCAGTAAGCGCCACCAGTAGCCATGGCGCTGAGTGTAGCACACTCTTATGAGCTCTATTTGGCGTCACGTAGCGCGTGAACTTATTACGAGTGGGCACCTGACCATTTGTTCCTCGTATACAACCTAAACGCTCTAAGTCTGCCAGTACGAGACCCTCGTTAATGAATTAGGGAAAGAAGTGTATACTTAAAGGCTCGTTTTTCTGTGTTTTTATACAATAATAATCAGACATAACAGAATATAATGCCAAGGAAAGTATAGGGGAAGATATTACACTGAAGTTTAATGTAATCATGAAGAAAAGTGGGTAAAAAGATAACTTGCCAAGGGCAGGATCCGAATCTGCGACGTTCGAATGACGGGCTCGATGCTCTACCACTGAGCTTCCACTACAGCTATGCCCCCAGCCAATTTATGGGGTTTATATGTGAATTAAACTTGGGAGTTTCAGTCAGCGCCACGAGTAGCTATGGCGCCGAGTGTAGCACACTTACAAGCCTATTTGGCGTCACATAGCACGTGAACCTATTACGAGTGGGCAGCTGACCAATAGTCCCTCGTTACTGAATTAGGGAAAGAAGTGTATACTTGAGGGCTCGTTTTTCTGTGTTTTTACACAATAATATTGTTATGGCGTTTATTAGCCGGCACACAGCGAGTCTACACAATGGCGACAGTAACGGCCAAAACACGGGGTCTCCGCGCGAGCGGCGTTCTCTTTGGGCAGACCCACTAGAATGCACATAAGAGTTCGACCCACTTCAGTGTTCGGCGGCTTCTGTACAATTACCCCGGGGTCGAAGAGGGAGCCGCCTGGCGACCTAACAGCTTGTCACTACGAGCGGGTCATAGTAAGCCTTCAGACGCTCCACGTTGACTATGTCTTGCCCGCGGCGGCGCATGTCCGAAGATTGTTCAATTGGCTCGATAAGATAGTTGACCGGAGATGTGCGCTCGATCACACGGTAGGGACCTTCATATTTCGGGAGTAGTTTGGAAGAAAGGCCAGCTACAGAGGTCGGGATTGAGAGCCATACAAGGGAACCAGGAAGGAAGGTGGGCTCAGAAGTTGCGGAGCCATCACGAATACTCTTCTGCCGCTCTTGCTCATGCGTCGTAAAAGTCTTGGCAAGCTCGCGACACTCTTCAGCAAGCCTGGCGGTCTCGGAAATAGGTGTACACTCAAATGGATCCGGCGTGTACGGGAGTATCGTGTCGATGGTGTGTGACGGGTGCCTTCCGTACAGCAAAAAGAAAGGTGAAAAACCAGTCGTGCTCTGAGGGGCGGTGTTGTAGGCGTAAGTGACGAAGGGCAGTATGGTATCCCAATTCATGTGGTTGGCGGCGACGTACATTGACAGCATGTCGCCGAGGGTGCGGTTAAAGCGTTCGGTCAGACAATTCGTCTGCGGGTGGTAAGCAGTAGTTTTGCGATGGACAGAATGGCACTCAGTGAGAATGGCATCGACGACTTCTGACAAGAAGACACGGCCTCGATCGCTGAGAAGCTCCTGGGGTGGACCGTGGCGCAATATAAATCGATGTAGTAGGAAGGACGCAACATCACGCGCAGTAGCCGCAGGGAGAGCGGCGGTTTCGGCGTATCGCGTTAAATGATCTACGGCGACGATGACCCAGCGGTTGCCAGTGGACGTCAGAGGAAGTGGTCCGTACAAATCGATACCTATGCGCCCAAACGGACGGTCAGGGCAAGGTAGCGGTTGCAGACCGGCTGGTGACATGTGTGCGGACGGTTTGCGGCGTTGGCAAGCGAGACAGGAGCGAACGAACTGCTGGACGTAGCGGTACATCCCGCGCCAGAAGTAGCGTTGTCTAATGCGATGGTAGGTTTTGAATACCCCAGAGTGCGCGCACTGTGGATCAGAATGGAAGGATTCACATATCTCCGACCGCAGACTGCGGGGTATCACGAGTAGCCACTGCCGGCCATCGGCGCCGTAATTGCGTCGGTGTAAGAGGCCATCACGAATGGCGAAATGGTGATCTCGACGACGCAAGGCATGCGTGGATGGCGTTGCGGACGGATCAGAGAGCAAGTCGATCAGTTGGGCGATCCAATTATCCTTTCGCTGTTCGGTAGCGATGATGTCAACATCAATGGCAGAAACAACGACCGAGGATACTGAGCAGAGCACGTTAGCTTCAGGCAGAGGGGAGCGCGAGAGGGCGTCGGCGTCAGCATGCTGGCGTCCGTTGCGGTAGAGGACGCGGATGTCGTAGTCTTGTAAGCGAAGAGCCCAACGGGCGAAGCGGCCTGAGGGATCCTTCAATGATGACAGCCAGCATAGTGCATGATGGTCAGTGACGACATCGAATGGGCGACCATACAAATAAGGTCGAAACTTTGTAAGAGCCCAGACGATTGCCAGGCACTCTTTTTCCGTGACGGTGTAGTTTGTCTCGGCTCTTGTGAGCGTACGGCTTGCATATGCCACAACATAATCAGGGAACCCGGGTTTGCGCTGCGCCAGGACAGCGCCGAGGCCTACACCACTGGCGTCCGTGTGCACTTCTGTTGGGGCCGTAGGGTCATAGTGGCGGAGAATGGGAGGAGACGTCAACAAGTGGCGGAGCTTCAAGAACGCGTAGTCGCACTCTGACGACCACGAATTGAGGGGCCCGTTACTTCCGAGGAGCTTCGTCAGCGGTGATATAATCGTGGCGAAGTTTCGTATAAAGCGTCGGAAGTATGAGCACAGGCCCACGAAACTACGCAGTTCTTTGACGGACGCAGGTTTTGGGAATTCGGCCACGGCCCGAAGCTTGGCTGGGTCAGGAAGAATGCCATCCTTGGACACGACGTACCCTAGGATGGTGAGTTGGCGTGCTGCAAAGCGGCACTTCTTCAGATTTAGTTGCAAGCCGGCATTGCTCACACGTGCGAAAACTTCTTTTAGACGTTGGAGATGGGTGGAGAAATCTGGAGCGAAGACAACAACGTCATCGAGGTAACACAAGCACGTGTGCCATTTCAAGTTGCGCAGTACGGTGTCCATCATGCGCTCAAATGTCGCAGGTGCATTACACAGACCAAACGGCATGACGTTGAATTCGTACAAGCCGTCGGGTGTGATGAAGGCAGTCTTCGGTCGAGCGTCATCAGCCAGGGGTACTTGCCAGTACCCCGAGCGCAGATCGAGAGAAGAAAAAAATTGGGCTCCGTGAAGGCTGTCAATTGCGTCGGCGATGCGCGGCAGTGGATAGACATCCTTGCGAGTGATCTTATTGAGCCGTCTGTAGTCCACGCAGAACCGCACAGAACCATCTTTCTTCGCAACAAGAACAACAGGAGACGCCCATGGACTGTCCGAGGGCCGAATGACGTCGCGTCGGAGCATATCGTCAACCTGCTCGTTAATTTGCCGGCGTTCAGCAGGCGACACGCGGTATGGACGTTGCCGTAAAGGTGGATGGGCACCAGTGTCAATACGATGCGTAACAGTGGACGCGCGACCGAGAGAACTTCGCCCGACATCGAAAGAAGAACGGTATTCTTGCAACAGGTCTAGAAGCTGGGAACGCTGCACTGACGTAAGGTTGTCATCAATGAATGGGCCAAATACATCAGGAAATGATGAGTCAGAAGTAGAAACAGCACTGATGGTACGTGAATCGGGACAACGCGAGTCTTCGGGTACGTCCAGGACTTGTGCGTCGTCGACTGCTTCCACTCTGCCGAGACATTCCCCTTGAACCAAGGTAACAGTGTACGGGGATGGGTTGGTCACAAAAATAGCGGCGTTGCCTTGGGTGATTTGCACGGTCGCGAAAGGTACTAGCAACCCTTTCCTCCTGGAAGCACGGTAGGATGGCGAAACAAGTGCAATTGTGTCGGAGAGACCGGTGCAGTAGACCGATACGCCCATCGTCGAGCTTGGAGGCACTATAGTATCGTCTTTCACAAGAATCTTGTTCAGTGTCGAGGGACCGTCTTCTGGCGTCAAATGCGAGAAGGGCGAGAGTTCAATTTCGGCGGCGGCACAATGAATGACGGCGTCGTTGCGGGAGAGAAAATCCCATCCCAAGATGACGTCAGGAGAGCATGCAGGAATGATGATGAATTGGGCGACATACAGAACGTCCTGAACGACAACGCGAGCTGTGCAGCCTGCTGTAGGATTAATACGATGTGAGCTAGCGGTACGAAGGGACAGTCCAGAAATCGGCGTCGTCACTTTTCGAAGCAAGCGGCAAAGGTTTTCACTCATAACTGATACCACAGCTCCAGTGTCAATAAGAGCAGATGCATGAACACCGTCCACAAGCACGTCAATGACATTAGATGGGCGGCTCTGAGGGCTTTCACAATGCGATAGCGTCGCAGTCCTTGCCTCTGGGACTGCGACGACTAGTTTTCCCGCTCATGAGCAGAAGAACTTGGCCGCATGGGGGACAGAGACCGACGTCGTGGAGACGGCGACCTTCGAGCAGACGGACCTGGGCGAGACGACAGTGGCACAGACGGCAGTTCCTCGTTATACGAACGGCTAAGGTGGCCAGCAACAGGAGAAGTGGGAGCCGGCTGTAGTCGAGAGCAATAACGGGCTACGTGACCGGCGTAACCGCAAGCAAAGCAGATGGGCCGGTTGTCGGGTGTGCGCCATCGGTTTGCTGGGGTGGGTCTCGCCCGGAACGGTGTCTGGAAAGGCTGCATGGTGGGCTGAAAATGAGGCTGAGGGGTTGCGCCAACATATGCAGCCGGCATACCCGCTGCAAAGGACGGAGGTCGTGCGGCAGCTTCGGCGTAAGTCACTGGTGCAGGCGCTCGAACGACTGGAGGCGGCCTTGCGACCACTTGGGCGTAACTTGGGGGTGCAGGGGCCGGAAGTTGTTGTGGGTGGTACGCAGGCATGACCTCCGCTATTTCCTGCTCAATCGCTCGGCGGATGGGTGGAAGAATGGTAGGGGCCGATTGTTGAGCAGCCGGTGAGTGGGCAAAGGGCAGGAGAGAGAACTGCCGCGCGATTTCCTCACGTATGAAGGACTTGAGATCTGCCAGCAGTGCCACCTGATCACAGCTCGCTTCCAAGCCTGCAAGCCCTGCATCTCGTGATGTGGAGCGACGGGTCATCGAACGCTGCCGGCAGAGCTCCTCGTAGCTCTGGCACAGCGTGATGACCTCAGCTACTGTGCCTGGGTTTTTGGCAAGCAGCATCGTGAAGGCATCATCGTCAATGCCCTTCATGATGTTCCGGATCTTGTCTGATTCGGACATGCTGTCGTTCGACTTCTTGCACAAGTCCAGGACATCTTCAATGTAACTGGTGAATGACTCACCGGCCTGCTGAGCGCGTTCGCGTAAGCGCTGCTCGGCTTGCAGCTTGCGAACGGCAGGGCGGCCAAAAACGTTGGTGATAGCAGTCTTGAAACCGGACCAGGTTGCAAACTCGGACGCGTGGTTGGTGTACCACAAACTTGCAACGCCCGCAAGGTAGAACACCAAGTTTGTCAACTTGCCGTCCTCGTCCCATTTGTTGGGGACGCTCACGCGCTCGTAAATGGCGAGCCAGTCCTCAACGTCAGTGCCATCGGCGCCCGTGAAGATGGGTGGATCGCGGATCCTGGGGACACCGGGACATGGGGGTGGCATGGGAGGAGGCGTTTGCTGAGAGGCGTCGTGGGACATGGTAGATTGCAGCGTACGTGAGCGTAGTTCCAAGGGCATCGAAGGGGATCGTAGCACTCTCCACCAATTTGTTATGGCGTTTATTAGCCGGCACACAGCGAGTCTACACAATGGCGACAGTAACGGCCAAAACACGGGGTCTCCGCGCGAGCGGCGTTCTCTTTGGGCAGACCCACTAGAAAGCACATAAGAGTTCGACCCACTTCAGTGTTCGGCGGCTTCTGTACAATATTGAGATCTAACAGACAATAATTCAAAGGAAAGTATAGGGGAAGATATTAGACCGAATGGTAATGTATATATGAAGAAACATGGGTTAAAAGATAACTTACGTAGGCAGGATCCGAACCTGCAACCTTCGAATGACGCGCTTGATGCTCTACCACTGAGCTACAACGACAGCTATCCCCCAGCCACTTTATGGGGTTTATATAAGAATTAAACATGGGAGTGTCAGTCAGCGACCAGTAGCCATGGCGCTGAGTGTAGCACACTGTTATGAGCTCTATTTGGCGTCCCGTAGCGCGTGAACTTATTACAAGTGGGCAGCTGACCAATAGTCCCTCGTATACAACCTAAAGGCTCTAAGTCTGCCAGTACGAGACCCTCGTTAATGAATTATGGAAAGAAGTGTATACTTAAGGGCTCGTTTTCCTGTGTTTTTACACAATAATAATGAGATCTAACAGACATCAATGCCAAGGAAAGTATAGAGTAAGATATTAGACCAAATTGTAATGGAAATATGAAGAAAAGTGGGTAAAAAGATAACTTGCCGTGGGGAGGATCCAAACCTGCGACATTTGAATGACGCCCTCGATACTCTACCACTGAGCTACCACGACAACTATCCCCCCAGCAACTTTATGGGGTTTAAATGTGAATTAAACTTGTTTGTGTCAGTAAGCGCCACCAGTTGCCATGGCGCTGAGTGTAGAACACTCTTATGAGCTCTATTTGGCGTCACGTAGCGCGTGAACTTATTACGAGTGGGCACCTGACCAATAGTCCCTCGTATACAACCAAAAGGCTCTAAGTCTGCCAGTACGAGACCCTCGTTAATGAATTAGGGAAAGAAGTGTATACTTAAGGGCTTGTTTTTCTGTGTTTTTACACAATAATAATGAGACATACTAGAATATAATGCCAAGGAAATTATAGGGGAAGATTTTAGACTGAAGTGTAATGTAAATATGAAGAAAAAAGGTAAAAAGATAATTTGCCATGAGCAGAATCCGAACCTGCGATGTTCTAATGACAGGCTCGATGCTCTACCACTGAGTTACCACTACAGCTGTGCCCCCAGCCACGTTATGGGGTTTATATGTGAATTAAACTTGGGAGTGTCAGTCAGCGCCACGAGTAGCCATGGCGGCGAGAGTAGCACACTCTTATGAGCCTATTTGGCGTCACATAGCACGTGAACCTACTACGAGTGGGCAGCTGACCAATGGTTCCTCGTATACAACCTAAAGACACTAAGTCTGCCAGTACGAGACCCTCGTTAATGAATTAAGGAAAGAAGTGTGTACTTAAGGGCTCGCTTTTCTGTGTTTTTACACAATAATAATGAGATCTAACAGACAATAATGCCAAGGAAAGTATAGGGCATACTTAATAGACCAAATTGTAATGTAAATATGAAGAAAAGTGGGTAAAAGATAACTTGCCGTGGGCAGGATCCGAACCTGCGACCTTCGATTGACGCCCTCGAGACTCTACCACTGAGCTACCACGACAGCTATCCCCCAGCCACTTTATGGGGTTTATATGTGAATTAAACATGGGAGTGTCAGTAAGCGCCACCAGTAGCCATGGCCCTGAGCGTAGCACACTCTTATGAGCTCTATTTGGCGTCACGTAGCGCGTGAACTTATTACGAGTGGGCAGCTGACCAATAGTCCCTCGTATACAACCTAAAGGCTCTAAGTCTGCCAGTACGAGACCCTCGTTAATGAATTAAGGAAAGAAGTGTATACTTAAGGGCTCGTTTTCCTGTGTTTTTACACAATAATAATGAGATCTAACAGACATTAATGCCAGGGAAAGTATAGGGTAAGATATTAGACCAAATTGTAATGTAAATATGAAGAAAAGTGGGTAAAAAGATAACTTGCCGTGGGGAGGATCCAAACCTGCGACCTTCGAATGACGCCCTCGATACTCTACCACTGAGCTACCACGACAGCTATCCCCCCAGCCACTTTATGGGGTTTATATGTGAAATAAACATGTGTGTGTCAGTAAGCGCCACCAGTAGCCATGGCGCTGAGTGTAGCACACTGTTATGAGCTTTATTTGGCGTCACGTAGCGCTTGAGCTTATTACAAGTGGGCAGCTGACCAATAGTCCCTCGTATACAACCTAAAGGCTCTAAGTCTGCCAGTACGAGACCCTCGTTAATGAATTAGAGAAAGAAGTGTATACTTAAGGGCTCATTTTCCTGTGTTTTTACACAATAATAATGAGATCTAACAGATAATAATGCCAAGGAAAGTATAGGGTAAGATATTAGACCAAATTGTAATGTAAATATGAAGAAAAGTGGGTAAAAAGATAACTTGCCGTGGGGAGGATCCAAACCTGCGACCTTCGATTGACGCCCTCGAGACTCTACCACTGAGCTACCACGACAGCTTTCCCCCCCGCCACTTTATGGGGTTTATATGTGATTTAAACATGGGGGTGTCAGTAAGCGCCACCAGTAGCCATGGCCCTGAGCGTAGCACACTCTTATGAGCTCTATTTGGCGTCACGTAGCGCGTGAACTTATTACGAGTGGGCAGCTGACCAATAGTCCCTCGTATACAACCTAAAGGCAATAAGTCTGCCAGTAAGAGACCCTCGTTACTGAATTAGGGAAAGAAGTGTATACTTGAGGGCTCGTTTTTCTGTGTTTTTACACAATAATATTGAGATCTAACAGACCATAATTCAAAGCAAAATATAGGGGAAGATATTAGACCGAATGGTAATGTATATATGAAGAAACATGGGTTAAAAGATAACTTACGTAGGCAGGATCCGAACCTGCAACCTTCGAATGACGCGCTCAATGCTCTACCACTGAGCTACCACTACAGCTATGCCCCCAGCCACTTTATGGGGTTTATATGTGAATTAAACTTGGAAGTTTAAGTCAGCGCCACGAGTAGCCATGGCGGCGAGTGTAGCACACTTATAAGCCTATTTGGCGTCACATAGCACGTGAACCTATTACGAGTTGGCAGCTGACCAATAGTCCCTCGTATACAACCTAAAGGCAATAAGTCTGCCAGTACGAGACCCTCGTTAATGAATTAGGGAAAGAAGTGTATACTTGAGGGCTCGTTTTTCTGTGTTTTTTTTCACAATAATATTGAGATCTAACAGACAATAATTCAAAGGAAAGTATAGGGGAAGATATTAGACCAAATGGTAATGTATATATGAAGAAAGATGGGTTAAAAGATAACTTACGTAGGCAGGATCCGAACCTGCAACCTTCGAATGACGCGCTTGATGCTCTACCACTGAGCTACAACGACAGCTATCCCCCAGCCACTTTATGGGGTTTATAAAAGAATTAAACATGGGAGTGTCAGTCAGCGCAACCAGTAGCCATGGCGCTAAGTGTAGCACACTGTTATGAGCTCTATTTGGCGTCACGTAGTGCTTGAGCTTATTACAAGTGGGCAGCTGACCAATAGTCCCTCGTATACAACCTAAAGGCTCTAAGTCTGCCAGTACGAGACCCTCGTTAATGAATTAGAGAAAGAAGTGTATACTTAAGGGCTCGTTTTCCTGTGTTTTTACACAATATAATGAGATCTAACAGATAATAATGCCAAGGAAAGTATAGGGTAAGATATTAGACCAAATTGTAATGTAAATATGAAGAAAAGTGGGTAAAAAGATAACTTGCCGTGGGGAGGATCCAAACCTGCGACCTTCGATTGACGCCCTCGAGACTCTACCACTGAGCTACCACGACAGCTTTCCCCCCCGCCACTTTATGGGGTTTATATGTGAATTAAACATGGGAGTGTCAGTAAGCGCCACCAGTAGCCATGGCCCTGAGCGTAGCACACTCTTATGAGCTCTATTTGGCGTCACGTAGCGCGTGAACTTATTACGAGTTGGCAGCTGACCAATAGTCCCTCGTATACAACCTAAAGATACCAAGTCTGCCAGTACGAGACCCTCGTTAATGAATTAAGGAAAGAAGTGTGTACTTAAGGGCTCGCTTTTCTGTGTTTTTACACAATAATAATGAGATCTAACAGTCAATAATGCCAAGGAAAGTATAGGGTAAGATAATAGACCAAATTGTAATGTAAATATGAAGAAAAGTGGGTAAAAGATTACTTGCCGTGGGCAGGATCCAAACCTGCGACCTTCGATTGACGCCCTCGAGACTCTACCACTGAGCTACCACGACAGCTATCCCCCAGCCACTTTATGGGGTTTATACGTGAATTAAACATGGGAGTGTCAGTAAGCGGAACCAGTAGCCATGGCCCTGAGCGTAGCACACTCTTATGAGCTCTTTTTGGCGTCACGTAGCGCGTGAACTTATTACGAGTGGGCAGCTGACCAATGGTCCCTCGTATACAACATAAAGGCTCTAAGTCTGCCAGTACGAGACCCTCGTTAATGAATTAAGGAAAGAAGTGTATACTTAAGGGCTCGTTTTCCTGTGTTTTTACACAATAATAATGAGATCTAACAGACAATATTGCCAAGGAAAGTATAGTGTAAGATATTAGACTGAAGTGTAATGTAAATATGAAGAAAAGTGGGTAAAATATAACTTGCCGTGGGGAGGATCCAAACCTGCGACCTTCGAATGACGCCCTCGATACTCTGCCACTGAGCTACCACCACAGCTAATCCCCCCAGCCACTTTATGGGGTTTATATGTGAATTAAACATGTGTGTGTCAGTAAGCGCCACCAGTAGCCATGGCGCTGAGTGTAGCACACTCTTATGAGCTCTATTTGGCGTCACGTAGCGCGTGAACTTATTACGAGTGGGCACCTGACCAATGGTCTCTCGTATACAACCTAAACGCTCTAAGTCTGCCAGTACGAGACCCTCGTTAATGAATTAGGGAAAGAAGTGTATACTTAAGGGCTCGTTTTCCTGTGTTTTTACACAATAATAATCAGACATAACAGAATATTATGCCAAGGAAAGTATAGGGGAAGATATTAGACCAAATTGTAATGTAAATATGAAGAAAAGTGGGTAAAAAGATAACTTGCCGTGGGGAGGATCCAAACCTGCGACCTTCGATTGACGCCCTCGAGACTCTACCACTGAGCTACCACGAGAGCTTCCCCCCCCCGCCACTTTATGGGGTTTATATGTGAATTAAACATGGGAGTGTCAGTAAGCGCCACCAGTAGCCATGGCGCTGAGTGTAGCACACTCTTATGAGTTCTATTTCGCGTCACGTAGCGCGTGAACTTACTACGAGTGGGCAGCTGACCAATAGTCCCTCGTATACAACCTAAAGATACTAAATCTGCCAGTACGAGACCCTCGTTAATGAATTAAGGAAAGAAGTGTGTACTTAAGGGCTCGCTTTTCTGTGTTTTTACACAATAATAATGAGATCTAACAGACAATAATGCCAAGGAAAGTATAGGGTAAGATAATAGACCAAATTGTAATGTAAATATGAAGAAAAGTGGGTAAAAGATTACTTGCCGTGGGCAGGATCCAAACCTGCGACCTTCGATTGACGCCCTCGAGACTCTACCACTGAGCTACCACGACAGCTATCCCCCAGCCACTTTATGGAGTTTATACGTGAATTAAACATGGGAGTGTCAGTAAGCGGAACCAGTAGCCATGGCCCTGAGCGTAGCACACACTTATGAGCTCTTTTTGGCGTCACGTAGCGCGTGAACTTATTACGAGTGGGCAGCTGACCAATGGTCCCTCGTATACAACATAAAGGCTCTAAGTCTGCATGTACGAGACCCTCGTTAATGAATTAAGGAAAGAAGTGTATACTTAAGGGCTCGTTTTCCTGTGTTTTTACACACTAATAATGAGATCTAACAGACATTAATGCCAAGGAAAGTATAGTGTAAGATATTAGACTGAAGTGTAATGTAAATATGAAGAAAAGTGGGTAAAAGATAACTTGCCGTGGGGAGGATCCAAACCTGCGACCTTCGAATGACGCCCTCGATACTCTGCCACTGAGCTACCACCACAGCTAATCCCCCCAGCCACTTTATGGGGTTTATATGTGAATTAAACATGTGTGTGTCAGTAAGCGCCACCAGTAGCCATGGCGCTGAGTGTAGCACACTCTTATGAGCTCTATTTGGCGTCACGTAGCGCGTGAACTTATTACGAGTGGGCACCTGACCAATAGTCCCTCGTATACAACCAAAAGGCTCTAAGTCTGCCAGTACGAGACCCTCGTTAATGAATTAGGGAAAGAAGTGTATACTTAAGGGCTTGTTTTTCTGTGTTTACACAATAATAATGAGACATAAAAGAATATAATGCCAAGGAAAATATAGGGGAAGATTTTAGACTGAACTGTAATGTAAATATGAAGAAAAGTGGGTAAAAAGATAACTTGCCATGAGCAGAATCCGAACCTGCGGTGTTCGAATGACGGGCTCGATGCTCTACCACTGAGTTACCACTACAGCTGTGCCCCCAGCCACGTTATGGGGTTTATATGTGAATTAAACTTGGGAGTGTCAGTCAGCGCCACGAGTAGCCATGGCGGCGAGAGTAGCACACTCTTATGAGCCTTTTGGCGTCACATAGCACGTGAACCTACTACGAGTGGGCAGCTGACCAATGCTTCCTCGTATACAACCTAAAGATACTACGCCTGCCAGTACGAGACCCTCGTTAATGAATTAAGGAAAGAAGTGTGTACTTAAGGGCTCGCTTTTCTGTGTTTTTACACAATAATAATGAGATCTAACAGACAATATTGCCAAGGAAAGTATAGGGTAAGATAATAGACCAAATTGTAATGTAAATATGAAGAAAAGTGGGTAAAAGATTACTTGCCGTGGGCAGGATCTAAACCTGCGACCTTCGATTGACGCCCTCGAGACTCTACCACTGAGCTACCACGACAGCAATCCCCCAGCCACTTTATGGGCTTTATATGTGAATTAAACATGTGTGTGTCAGTAAGCGCCACAATTAGCCATGGCGCTGAGTGTAGCACACTCTTATGAGCTCTATTTGGCGTCACGTAGCGCGTGAACTTATTACGAGTGGGCACCTGACCAATAGTCTCTCGTATACAACCTAAACGCTCTAAGTCTGCCAGTACGAGACCCTCGTTAATGAATTAGGGAAAGAAGTGTATACTTAAGGGCTCGTTTTTCTGTGTTTTTACACAATAATAATCAGACATAACAGAATATAATGCCAAGGAAAGTATACGGGAAGATATTACACTGAAGTGTAATGTAAATATGAAGAAAAGTGGGTAAAAAGATAACTTGCCATGGGCAGGATCCAAACCTGCGACGTTCGAATGACGGGCTCGATGCTCTACCACTGAGCTACCACTACAGCTATGCCCCCAGCCACTTTATGGGGTTTATATGTGAATTAAACTTGGAAGTTTCAGTCAGCGCCACGAGTAGCCATGGCGGCGAGTGTAGCACACTTATAAGCCTATTTGGCGTCACATAGCACGTGAACCTATTACGAGTGGGCAGCTGACCAATAGTCCCTCGTATTCAACCTAAAGGCAATAAGTCTGCCAGTACGAGACCCTCGTTAATGAATTAGGGAAAGAAGTGTATACTTGAGGTCTCGTTTTTCTGTGTTTTTACACAATATTATTGAGATCTAACAGACAATAATTCAAAGGAAAGTATAGGGGAAGATATTAGACCAAATGGTAATGTATATATGAAGAAAGATGGGTTAAAAGATAACTTACGTAGGCAGGATCCGAACCTGCAACCTTCGAAAGACGCGCTTGATGCTCTACCACTGAGCTACAACGACAGCTATCCCCCAGCCACTTTATGGGGTTTATAAAAGAATTAAACATGGGAGTGTCAGTCAGCGCAACCAGTAGCCATGGCGCTAAGTGTAGCACACTGTTATGAGCTCTATTTGGCGTCACGTAGCGCTTGAGCTTATTACAAGTGGGCAGCTGACCAATAGTCCCTCGTATGCAACCTAAAAGCTCTAAGTCTGCCAGTACGAGACCCTCGTTAATGAATTAGAGAAAGAAGTGTATACTTAAGGGCTCGTTTTCCTGTGTTTTTACACAATAATAATGAGATCTAACAGATAATAATGCCAAGGAAAGTATAGGGTAAGATATTAGACCAAATTGTAATGTAAATATGAAGAAAAGTGGGTAAAAAGATAACTTGCCGTGGGGAGGATCCAAACCTGCGACCTTCGATTGACGCCCTCGAGACTCTACCACTGAGCTACCACGACAGCTTTCCCCCCCCGCCACTTTATGGGGTTTATATGTGAATTAAACATGGGAGTGTCAGTAAGCGCCACCAGTAGCCATGGCCCTGAGCGTAGCACACTCTTATGAGCTCTATTTGGCGTCACGTAGCGCGTGAACTTACTACGAGTGGGCAGCTGACCAATAGTCCCTCGTATACAACCTAAAGATACTAAATCTGCCAGTACGAGACCCTCGTTAATGAATTAAGGAAAGAAGTGTGTACTTAAGGGCTCGCTTTTCTGTGTTTTTACACAATAATAATGAGATCTAACAGACAATAATGCCAAGGAAAGTATAGGGTAAGATAATAGACCAAATTGTAATGTAAATATGAAGAAAAGTGGGTAAAAGATTACTTGCCGTGGGCAGGATCCAAACCTGCGACCTTCGATTGACGCCCTCGAGACTCTACCACTGAGCTACCACGACAGCTATCCCCCAGCCACTTTATGGAGTTTATACGTGAATTAAACATGGGAGTGTCAGTAAGCGGAACCAGTAGCCATGGCCCTGAGCGTAGCACACTCTTATGAGCTCTTTTTGGCGTCACGTAGCGCGTGAACTTATTACGAGTGGGCAGCTGACCAATGGTCCCTCGTATACAACATAAAGGCTCTAAGTCTGCATGTACGAGACCCTCGTTAATGAATTAAGGAAAGAAGTGTATACTTAAGGGCTCGTTTGTCTGTGTTTTTACACAATAATAATGAGATCTAACAGACATTAATGCCAAGGAAAGTATAGTGTAAGATATTAGACTGAAGTGTAATGTAAATATGAAGAAAAGTGGGTAAAAGATAACTTGCCGTGGGGAGGATCCAAACCTGCGACCTTCGAATGACGCCCTCGATACTCTGCCACTGAGCTACCACCACAGCTAATCCCCCCAGCCACTTTATGGGGTTTATATGTGAATTAAACATGTGTGTGTCAGTAAGCGCCACCAGTAGCCATGGCGCTGAGTGTAGCACACTCTTATGAGCTCTATTTCGCGTCACGTAGCGCGTGAACTTATTACGAGTGGGCACCTGACCAATAGTCCTTCGTATACAACCTAAACGCTCCAAGTCTGCCAGTACGAGACCCTCGTTAATGAATTAGGGAAAGAAGTGTATACTTAAGGGCTCGTTTTTCTGTGTTTTTACACAATAATAATGAGACATAACAAAATATAATGCCAAGGAAAGTATACGGGAAGATATTACACTGAAGTGTAATGTAAATATGAAGAAAAGTGGGTAAAAAGATAACTTGCCATGGGCAGGATCCAAACCTGCGACGTTCGAATGACGGGCTCGATGCTCTACCACTGAGCTACCACTACAGCTATGCCCCCAGCCACTTTATGGGGTTTATATGTGAATTAAACTTGGAAGTTTCAGTCAGCGCCACGAGTAGCCATGGCGGCGAGTGTAGCACACTTATAAGCCTATTTGGCGTCACATAGCACGTGAACCTATTACCAGTGGGCAGCTGACCAATAGTCCCTCGTATTCAACCTAAAGGCAATAAGTCTGCCAGTACGAGACCCTCGTTAATGAATTAGGGAAAGAAGTGTATACTTGAGGTCTCGTTTTTCTGTGTTTTTACACAATATTATTGAGATCTAACAGACAATAATTCAAAGGAAAGTATAGGGGAAGATATTAGACCAAATGGTAATGTATATATGAAGAAAGATGGGTTAAAAGATAACTTACGTAGGCAGGATCCGAACCTGCAACCTTCGAAAGACGCGCTTGATGCTCTACCACTGAGCTACAACGACAGCTATCCCCCAGCCACTTTATGGGGTTTATAAAAGAATTAAACATGGGAGTGTCAGTCAGCGCAACCAGTAGCCATGGCGCTAAGTGTAGCACACTGTTATGAGCTCTATTTGGCGTCACGTAGCGCTTGAGCTTATTACAAGTGGGCAGCTGACCAATAGTCCCTCGTATGCAACCTAAAAGCTCTAAGTCTGCCAGTACGAGACCCTCGTTAATGAATTAGAGAAAGAAGTGTATACTTAAGGGCTCGTTTTCCTGTGTTTTTACACAATAATAATGAGATCTAACAGATAATAATGCCAAGGAAAGTATAGGGTAAGATATTAGACCAAATTGTAATGTAAATATGAAGAAAAGTGGGTAAAAAGATAACTTGCCGTGGGGAGGATCCAAACCTGCGACCTTCGATTGACGCCCTCGAGACTCTACCACTGAGCTACCACGACAGCTTTCCCCCCCCGCCACTTTATGGGGTTTATATGTGAATTAAACATGGGAGTGTCAGTAAGCGCCACCAGTAGCCATGGCCCTGAGCGTAGCACACTCTTATGAGCTCTATTTGGCGTCACGTAGCGCGTGAACTTACTACGAGTGGGCAGCTGACCAATAGTCCCTCGTATACAACCTAAAGATACTAAATCTGCCAGTACGAGACCCTCGTTAATGAATTAAGGAAAGAAGTGTGTACTTAAGGGCTCGCTTTTCTGTGTTTTTACACAATAATAATGAGATCTAACAGACAATAATGCCAAGGAAAGTATAGGGTAAGATAATAGACCAAATTGTAATGTAAATATGAAGAAAAGTGGGTAAAAGATTACTTGCCGTGGGCAGGATCCAAACCTGCGACCTTCGATTGACGCCCTCGAGACTCTACCACTGAGCTACCACGACAGCTATCCCCCAGCCACTTTATGGAGTTTATACGTGAATTAAACATGGGAGTGTCAGTAAGCGGAACCAGTAGCCATGGCCCTGAGCGTAGCACACTCTTATGAGCTCTTTTTGGCGTCACGTAGCGCGTGAACTTATTACGAGTGGGCAGCTGACCAATGGTCCCTCGTATACAACATAAAGGCTCTAAGTCTGCATGTACGAGACCCTCGTTAATGAATTAAGGAAAGAAGTGTATACTTAAGGGCTCGTTTTCCTGTGTTTTTACACACTAATAATGAGATCTAACAGACATTAATGCCAAGGAAAGTATAGTGTAAGATATTAGACTGAAGTGTAATGTAAATATGAAGAAAAGTGGGTAAAAGATAACTTGCCGTGGGGAGGATCCAAACCTGCGACCTTCGAATGACGCCCTCGATACTCTGCCACTGAGCTACCACCACAGCTAATCCCCCCAGCCACTTTATGGGGTTTATATGTGAATTAAACATGTGTGTGTCAGTAAGCGCCACCAGTAGCCATGGCGCTGAGTGTAGCACACTCTTATGAGCTCTATTTGGCGTCACGTAGCGCGTGAACTTATTACGAGTGGGCACCTGACCAATAGTCTCTCGTATACAACCTAAACGCTCTAAGTCTGCCAGTACGAGACCCTCGTTAATGAATTAGGGAAAGAAGTGTATACTTAAGGGCTCGTTTTTCTGTGTTTTTACACAATAATAATCAGACATAACAGAATATTATGCCAAGGAAAGTATAGGGGAAGATATTACACTGAAGTGTAATGTAAATATGAAGAAAAGTGGGTAAAAAGATAACTTGCCATGGGCAGGATCCAAACCTGCGACGTTCGAATGACGGGCTCGATGCTCTACCACTGAGCTACCACTACAGCTATGCCCCCAGCCACTTTATGGGGTTTATATGTGAATTAAACTTGGAAGTTTCAGTCAGCGCCACGAGTAGCCATGGCGGCGAGTGTAGCACACTTATAAGCCTATTTGGCGTCACATAGCACGTGAACCTATTACGAGTGGGCAGCTGACCAATAGTCCCTCGTATACAACCTAAAGGCAATAAGTCTGCCAGTACGAGACCCTCGTTAATGAATTAGGGAAAGAAGTGTATACTTGAGGGCTCGTTTGTCTGTGTTTTTACACAATAATATTGAGATCTAACAGACAATAATTCAAAGGAAAGTATAGGGGAAGATATTAGACCAAATGGTAATGTATATATGAAGAAAGATGGGTTAAAAGATAACTTACGTAGGCAGGATCCGAACCTGCAACCTTCGAATGACGCGCTTGATGCTCTACCACTGAGCTACAACGACAGCTATCCCCCAGCCACTTTATGGGGTTTATAAAAGAATTAAACATGGGAGTGTCAGTCAGCGCAACCAGTAGCCATGGCGCTAAGTGTAGCACACTGTTATGAGCTCTATTTGGCGTCACGTAGCGCTTGAGCTTATTACAAGTGGGCAGCTGACCAATAGTCCCTCGTATACAACCTAAAGGCTCTAAGTCTGCCAGTACGAGACCCTCGCTAATGAATTAGGGAAAGAAGTGTATACTTAAGGGCTTGTTTTCCTGTTTTTTTACACAATAATAATGAGATCTAACAGATAATAATGCCAAGGAAAGTATAGGGTAAGATATTAGACCAAATTGTAATGTAAATACGAAGAAAAGTGGGTAAAAAGATAACTTGCCGTGGGGAGGATCCAAACCTGCGACCTTCGATTGACGCCCTCGAGACTCTACCACTGAGCTACCACGACAGCTTCCCCCCCCGCCACTTTATGGGGTTTATATGTGAATTAAACATGGGAGTGTCAGTAAGCGCCACCAGTAGCCATGGCGCTGAGTGTAGCACACTCTTATGAGCTCTATTTCGCGTCACGTAGCGCGTGAACTTATTACGAGTGGGCACCTGACCAATAGTCCCTCGTATACAACCTAAACGCTCTAAGTCTGCCAGTACGAGACCCTCGTTAATGAATTAGGGAAAGAAGTGTATACTTAAGGGCTCGTTTTTCTGTATTTTTACACAATAATAATGAGACATAACAGTATGTAATGCCAAAGAATGTATAGGGGAAGATATTGCCACATGGTTTGCTTGGGTGAGATCGAAGTGTGAAAGAAGACGTAGACGATCTCTCTCTGAGCCGCTGCTTGAGTAGTCGACTAAACGAGCCCATTTTTTTATCAAGTTTGTCGAGAGTAACGTGACAAGACTGGTGGAGGTGCTGGGTACAACGTCTTGCAATTCACCCGATGCCCAAGACCCCGTCCAGCAGCCGGAACACAAGCCCTGCACCCGTGGACACTCCTGTTCACAGAGTAAGCCGCTGCTAACGAGGCCTACCACCTGAGACACCAACCACTGACGCAGCGACGATGACTTCCACACAAAATCCAGTACAAGCTCCGACACCTTCCACGCCGATCTACTGCACCATCCAGAACCCACTCATGTCTAGCCCCTTTCACGGAGAGCAGCATGAAGATGTTGACGACTGGCTGAGTGAGTTTGAACGTGTCGCAGCGATCAATTACTGGGATGATGCCGCGAAGCTCAGGAACGTGTACATGTGCCTAAAAGACGGTGCCAAGACGTGGTTTTTGAACAGGGATGATGTTCTGACATCTTGGCGCGAGTTCCAGCGTCGCCTCCTGGAGACCTACAGGAGTCCCGACCGCCGCGAACGGGCGGAGCGTGCACTTCAATCACGCATCCAGATGCCCAACGAGACCGTCTCGATGTACGTCGAGGACATGACACGGCCTTTCAAGCGAGCGGATCCTGCTATGGCAGAAGAAAAAAAGTTGCGCCACCTCAAGCGTGGTGTGAAGGAACAACTTTTTGCTGGTTTGGTGCGTAGTCCCCCCAAAAGTGTTGCTGAGTTTCTTACTGAAGCGGCAACAACTGAGCGAGTACTGCACCAACGGTCTGCCCAGTTTGACCGTCAAGTGAATGCTGCCTCAACTCCCGAGATTTTCGCCACCCCTGGGAACAAGAGCCCCGAATGGATTCGCGAGATCATTCGATCTGTCGTCCGGGAAGAAATGGAAAAGATGTACGGGACAAGGCAAATCGATGTTGGTTCTATCACCAGTGTCATCCGCGACGAGGTCCAGCAGGTGCTGCACGCCCATCGTTTTCCGCCCACGTCGGTTGATCTGGAAACGGCTCCTGTGTTTACTGACAGTTGCCGTCGTATGTACGCGGAAGCCTTGCGATCTGCCACTCCTCTTTCGGGTCAAGGAGTCCCGATCCAGCCAGTGCCGCACGTCCCGATCCAGGCAGTGCCGCACGTCCCGATCCAGACAATGCCATACGTCCCGATCCAGACAATGATGCCGTCAGTCGCGATTCAGTCAGCGCACGCTGATTTGAACATCGATAGTCGCCGTACACCGACGCGCAAGTCTGATCTCTGGCGTACGCCAGACAGACGACCCCTCTGCTATCATTGCGGTGAGGCTGGTCACATTTACCGCGAATGCCCATACCGGCAACTTGGACTGCGCGGATTTTCCGTCAATTCCCCTCGTCCCCGAATCGGTCAAAGGCCAAGGGATATCGAAGAATATCTCGCGCAACAGCGTGCACCCTTTACACGACGGCAATCGCGGTCACCATCTCCGAGGAGACCCGCAGCCACTGGGCCACGTTTTGGGGTGACGGCACGGGAACGCTCCCCGAGCCCTCGTCGGGAAAACTGAAGGCAGCGGCCTTCGGGGGCAAGGTCGCTGGGACTCAAAGTGCGGAAGACCTCCCATCGATGCTTGCACGCAACGCCGAAGGCATTTCGTCCGAGAATAATCGCAGTGCCGAAGAAACGCCGACATCCGCATCTGAACTTAGTGACCGCGTGTCGCTCGACATACCTGTGCTGGTTGACGGTCTTCAGGTCAGTGCATTGGTAGACACTGGTGCAGACTATTCGATCATCAGCGGGAGGCTAGCGAAAGATCTCAGAAAAGTGATCACGCCGTGGAATGGAACGCGAATTCGAACAGCTGGAGGACACGTTGTAACACCGCTGGGTCGCTGTACCGCAATAGTGAAAATTCGTGCGTCAACGTTTGTGCTCAGCTGCCTCGTTCTCCCCGACTGTTCGCGTCAGCTGATTATCGGCATGGACTTCCTTCGGGAATACGGTGCCATCATAAATCTCCGTGAGCGCATCGTGACCTTCTCGACTCAAGGCGCAACAGATCGAGACGTCGATAACTGCCGTAGACTTGCGCTGCGTGTTGCTGACGACAGTGTGACGCTGCCACCTCGAGCAACTGTTCCCATCGAAGTCACTTGTGAAGACTTCCAAGACGGCGACGTGGTGGCTGAAAGCAACTTATCACTTCTGCTGCTCCAAGGTGTATGCGCCGCCCGAAGTGTTGTGCGCGTCCGTGACGGACAGTCAACGATACTAGCCACGAACTTCAATTACGAGCACCGGCATCTTTTCCGTGGAACCACCCTAGCTTATGGAGAACCTGTTGCCGACGTCACGGAGTGCTTCGCGTCCGAGGAAACGCATGAGGATAAGGAATTTCTAGACCACATCGACATTAATTCGACGCTGTCAGACGAGAGAAAGGCTGCACTTCACGACCTTTTAAGGGAGTTTAGATCTTGCTTCGCCTCTTCTTCTAAAGTCCGTCAAACACACCTCACGAAGCATCGAATTATTACCGACGATGACGTCCGCCCCATCCGGCAGCAGCCTTATCGCGTTTCTGCCAAAGAACGCGAGGCTATTCAGACACAAGTAAAAGAGATGCTCGATGACGGGATTATTCAACCATCCAGCAGCGCTTGGTCCTCGCCAGTCGTTCTAGTAAAGAAAAAAGACGGAACGCTGCGATTCTGTATTGACTACAGGAAGCTTAATAGCGTCACAAAAAAGGACGTCTACCCGCTTCCACGAGTAGACGACTCCCTCGACAGGTTACGACGTGCGAAGTATTTTTCGTCCATCGATCTAAAGAGTGGCTATTGGCAAATTGAAGTGGATGAACGAGACCGAGAAAAAACCGCGTTTGTGACTCCAGACGGACTTTACGAATTCCGAGTTCTTCCCTTCGGCCTCTGTTCTGCACCAGCCACTTTTCAGAGGATGATGGACACAGTTCTCGCTGGCTTGAAGTGGCAAAGCTGCCTTGTCTACCTCGATGATGTGGTCATTTTTTCCGAGAGCTTTGAAGAACATCTGAAGCGTCTGAGAAAGGTTCTGGAAGCCATTCGCACAGCTGAACTTACGCTGAAACCCCAAAAATGCCATTTCGGCTATGAAGAGCTGAAATTTCTGGGACATGTCATTAGTGCAGATGGAGTGCGACCTGATCCAGACAAAACTGCTGCTGTCGCCGCCTTCCCTGTCCCATCAGATAAAAGAGCAGTACGCCGTTTCCTCGGCTTGTGCGCGTATTATCACCGATTTATCGCCAACTTCTCTAAGATAGCTGAACCTCTTACGCGACTCACCCGAGATGACGTACCCTTTACTTGGGGCGCAGAACAAGATACAGCGTTCACAGAGTTACGACAGAGAATGCAAACAGCCCCTGTTCTTGCCCATTTTGATGAGGACGCTGCTACAGAAATTCATACAGATGCCAGCAACGTCGGACTTGGCGCTGTCCTTGTACAACGACACGGCGGCGTTGAGCATGTGATAGCTTACGCCAGTCGTACTCTTTCTCGAGCTGAGACCAACTATTCTACGTCAGAAAAAGAATGCCTCGCAGTCGTGTGGGCGACGACCAAATTTCGGCCTTACCTCTACGGTCGTCCCTTCAAAGTGGTGACTGACCACCACTCGCTCTGCTGGCTGGCAAATCTCAGAGATCCATCCTGCCGTCTCGCACGGTGGAGTTTGCGTTTGCAGGAGTTTGACATTACGATTGTGTACAGGTCAGGGCGCAAACACGAAGACGCCGACGCGCTTTCTCGAGCACCTGTGGGGAACGCTGTCAGGGGCTCCGAAGATGAAGATGCCTTTCTCGGAGCAGTTAGTGACTCCGAATTTATGTCAAAGCAGCGGGCAGACGATGAATTACGCCCAGTCATTGATTCCCTGGAAGGCCGCAACTCTCAGGTCCCTCAACACATTGCTCGCGAACTGTCCTCTTTTTGTCTAAGAAGAGGCATTCTTTACAAGAAAAACGCCCGTGGTAGCGACAAGGCCTTCCTACTTGTTGTTCCTACCGACATGCGTGATGAAATCCTCCTGGCGTGCCACGACGAGCCCACGTCAGGACATTTGGGCTATTCGCGAACTCTCGCCCGAGTACGCCAACAGTAATACTGGCCGCGACTATCAACTAGTGTACATCGATATGTGAAAGGCTGCCGTGAGTGCCAGCGCCGCAAGACTCCGCCGGTGAGACCCGCGGGCCTGCTCCAGCCGATCGCACCACCACGGACACCGTTTGACCTCGTGGGAATGGACCTTCTCGGGCCCTTCCCTTTGTCGTCCTCTGGAAACAAATGGATTATAGTTGCGACAGATTATCTTACGCGTTATGCTGAAACAAAAGCGTTACCCCGTGGCACGGCCTCTGAAGTCGCGCAGTTCTTCGTGCACCAAATCGTCCTACGGCATGGTGCCCCGTCATGCGTGATTACGGACAGAGGGACGTCGTTTACAGCACAAATGATGGAGGACATTTTTAAACTGAGCTGCACAAGTCATCGAAAAACAACGGCTTATCATCCGCAATCCAACGGACTGACAGAGAGGCTTAACAAGACCATAGCGGACATGCTGTCAATGTACGTGGACGTACAACATAAAACCTGGGACGAGATTCTTCCATACATCACGTTTGCTTATAATACGGCAACGCAAGAAACAACGCGATTTCCGCCTTTCCGACTTGTTTACGGACGCAACGTGCGAACCATGCTCGATGCTATGCTTCCGTGCGACGAAAGCAATGAACTTGCTCAAGAGGCTGAGCAATACACTCAGTACGCCGAAGAAGCTCGTCACCTAGCTCGCATAAACACCAGTCACCAACAAGATGCAGACGCACGACGCTACAACCTCCTCCATCGAAATGTCACCTACCACCCTGGGGACCGAGTGCGGGTGTGGATCCCTGTCCGGCGACCAGGCTTATCCGAAAAACTCCTAAGCCGTTATTTTGGACCGTACAAGGTTCTTAGACGAATCACAGATCTTACCTACGAGGTATTTCCGGACGGCGCAGCGTCTTCTCGTCGACAGCTTCGGCCCGAAACCGTGCATGTCCTTCGGCTGAAGCCCTACTTCACACAGTAGCCCTTGTGGTTTCACGTGCTACGACATGCCGTGACATTACGCTGCTGCTGCTGTTTGTGTTCTCGTGTGTTTTTATGCCCTTTCTTTTTGCGCTTGGCGGAAGCGTTGGCGAAACTTCCTCATTTGCTCTGCGAGTAGTGGCACTCTCCCTCTTTTAGTTCTCTATATCTGCGTGTGTATACCTTCATTTTTTTTATTTACGAGCATCGAGTCGATGCTTTCAAAGGGGGGGACTATTGCCACATGGTTTGCTTGGGTGAGATCGAAGTGTGAAAGAAGACGTAGACGATCTCTCTCTGAGCCGCTGCTTGAGTAGTCGACTAAACGAGCCCATTTTTTTATCAAGTTTGTCGAGAGTAACGTGACAATATTAGACTGAAGTGTAGTGTAAATATGAAGAAAAGTGGGTAAAAAGATAACTTGCCATGGGCAGGATCCGAACCTGCGACGTTCGAATGACGGGCTCGATGCTCTACCACTGAGCTACCACTACAGCTATGCCCCCAGCCACATTATGGGGTTTATACGTGAATTAAACACAGGAGTGTCAGTCAGCGCAACCAGTAGCCATGGCGGCGAGTGTAGCACGCTCTTATGAGCCTAGTTGGCGTCACGTAGCACGTGAAAATATTACGAATGGGCAGCTGACCAATGGTCCCTCGTATACAATCTAAAGGCTCTAAGTCTGCCAGTACGAGACCCTCGTTAATGAATTATGAAAAGAAGTGTATACTTAAGGGCTCGTTTTCCTGTGTTTTTACACAATAATATTGAGATCTAACAGACATTTATGCCAAAGTAAGTATAGGATAAGATATTAGACCAAATTGTAATGTAAATATGAAGAAAAGTGGGTAAAAAGATAACTTGCCGTGGGGAGGATCCAAACCTGCGACCTTCGAATGACGCCCTCGATACTCTACCACTGCGCTACCACGACAGCTATCCCCCCAGCCACTTTATGGGGTTTATATGTGAAATAAACATGTGTGTGTCAGTAAGCGCCACCAGTAGCCATGGCGCTGAGTGTAGCACACTCTTATGAGCTCTATTTGGCGTCACGTAGCGCGTGAGCCTATTACGAGTGGGCAGCTGACCAATGGTCCCTCGTATACAACCTAAAGGCTCTAAGTCTGCCAGTACGAGACCCTCGTTAATGAATTAAGGAAAGAAGTGTATACTTAAGGGCTCGTTTTCCTGTGTTTTTACACAATAATATTGAGATCTAACAGACATTTATGCCAAAGTAAGTATAGGATAAGATATTAGACCAAATTGTAATGTAAGTATGAAGAAAAGTGGGTAAAAAGATAACTTGCCGTAGGGAGGATCCAAACCTGCGACCTTCGAATGACGCCCTCGATACTCTACCACTGCGCTACCACGACAGCTATCCCCCCAGCCACTTTATGGGGTTTATATGTGAAATAAACATGTGTGTGTCAGTAGGCGCCACCAGTAGCCATGGCGCTGAGTGTAGAACACTCTTATGAGCTCTATTTGGCGTCACGTAGCGCGTGAGCCTATTACAAGTGGGCAGCTGACCAATAGTCCCTCGTATACAACCTAAAGGCTCTAAGTCTGCCAGTACGAGACCCTCGTTATTGAATTAAGGAAAGAAGTGTATACTTAGGGGCTCGTTTTCCTGTGTTTTTACACAATAATATTGAGATCTAACAGACATTAATGCCAAGGAAAGTATAGGGTAAGATATTAGACCAAATTGTAATGTAAATATGAAGAAAAGTGGGTAAAAAGATAACTTGCCGTGGGGAGGATCCAAACCTGCGACCTTCGATTGACGCCCTCGAGACTCTACCACTGAGCTACCACGACAGCTTCCACCCCCGCCACTTAATGGGGTTTATATGTGAAATAAACATGTGTGTGTCAGTAAGCGCCACCAGTAGCCATGGCGCTGAGTGTAGCACACTCTTATGAGCTCTGTTTGGCGTCACGTAGCGCGTGAACTTATTATGAGTGGGCACCTGACCATTTGTCTCTCGTATACAACCTAAACGCTCTACGTCTGCCAGTACGAGACCCTCGTTAATGAATTAGGGAAAGAAGTGTATACTTAAGGGCTCGTTTTTCTGTGTTTTTATACAATAATAATCAGACATAACAGAATATAATGCCAAGGAAAGTATAGGGGAAGATATTACACTGAAGTTTAATGTAATCATGAAGAAAAGTGGGTAAAAAGATAACTTGCCAAGGGCAGGATCCGAACCTGCGACGTTCGAATGACGGGCTCGATGCTCTACCACTGAGCTACCACTACAGCTATGCCCCCAGCCAATTTATGGGGTTTATATGTGAATTAAACTCGGGAGTTTCAGTCAGCGCCACGAGTAGCCATGGCGGCGAGTGTAACACGTTTATAAGCCTATTTGGCGTCACATAGCACGTGAACCTATTACGAGTGGGCAGCTGACCAATAGTCCCTCGTATACAACCTAAAGGCAATAAGTCTGCCAGTAAGAGACCCTCGTTACTGAATTAGGGAAGAAGTGTATACTTGAGGGCTCGTTTTTCTGTGTTTTTACACAATAATATTGAGATCTAACAGACAATAATTCAAAGGAAAGTATAGGGGAAGATATTAGACCGAATGGTAATGTATATATGAAGAAACATGGGTTAAAAGATAACTTACGTAGGCAGGATCCGAACCTGCAACCTTCGAATGACGCGCTTGATGCTCTATCACTGAGCTACAATGACAGCTATCCCCCAGCCACTTTATGGGGTTTATATAAGAATTAAACATGGGAGTGTCAGTGAGCGCAACCAGTAGCCATGGCGCTGAGTGTAGCACACTGTTATGAGCTCTATTTGGCGTCACGTAGCGCGTGAACTTATTACAAGTGGGCAGCTGACCAATATTCCCTCGTATACAATCTAAAGGCTCTAAGTCTGCCAGTACGAGACCCTCGTTAATGAATTATGGAAAGAAGTGTATACTTAAGGGCTCGTTTTTCTGTGTATTTACACATTAATAATGAGATCTAACAGACATTAATGCCAAGGAAAGTATAGGGTAAGATATTAGACCAAATTGTAATGTAAATATGAAGAAAAGTGGGTAAAAAGATAACTTGCCGTGGGGAGGATCCAAACCTGCGACCTTTGAATGACGCCCTCGATACTCTACCACTGAGCTACCACGACAACTATCCCCCCAGCCACTTTAGGGGGTTTATATGTGAATTAAACTTTTGTGTGTCAGTAAGCGCCACCAGTAGCCATGGCGCTGGGTGTAGAACACTCTTATGAGCTCTAATTGGCGTCACGTAGCGCGTGAACTTATTACGAGTGGGCACCTGACCAATAGTCCCTCGTATACAACCAAAAGGCTCTAAGTCTGCCAGTACGAGACTCTCGTTAATGAATTAGGGAAAGAAGTGTATACTTAAGGGCTCGTTTTTCTGTGTATTTACACATTAATAATGAGATCTAACAGACATTAATGCCAAGGAAAGTATAGGGTAAGATATTAGACCAAATTGTAATGTAAATATGAAGAAAAGTGGGTAAAAAGATAACTTGCCGTGGGGAGGATCCAAACCTGCGACCTTTGAATGACGCCCTCGATACTCTACCACTGAGCTACCACGACAACTATCCCCCCAGCCACTTTAGGGGGTTTATATGTGAATTAAACTTTTGTGTGTCAGTAAGCGCCACCAGTAGCCATGGCGCTGGGTGTAGAACACTCTTATGAGCTCTATTTGGCGTCACGTAGCGCGTGAACCTATTACGAGTGGGCACCTGACGAATAGTCCCTCGTATGCAACCTAAAGGCTCTAAGTCTGCCAGTACGAGACCCTCGTTAATGAATTAGGGAAAGAAGTGTATACTTAAGGGCTTGTTTTTCTGTGTTTTTACACATTAATAATGAGATCTAACAGCCATTAATGCCAATAAAAGTATAGGGTAAGATATTAGACCAAATTGTAATGTAAATATGAAGAAAAGTGGGTAAAAAGATAACTTGCCATGGGCAGGATCCGAACCTGCGACAATCGAATGACGGGCTCGATGCTCTACCACTGAGCTACCACTACAGCTATGCCCCCAGCTACTTTATGGGGTTTATATGTGAATTAAAGTTGTGTGTGTCAGTAAGCGCCACCAGTAGCCATGGCGCTGAGTGTAGAACACTCTTATGAGCTCTATTTGGCGTCACGTAGCGCGTGAACTTATTATGAGTGGGCACCTGACCAATAGTCCCTCGTATACAACCTAAAGGCTCTTAGTCTGCCAGTACGAGACCCTCGTTAATGAATTAGGGAAAGAAGTGTATACCTAAGGGCTTGTTTTTCTGTGTTTTTACACAATAATAATGAGACATAACAGAATATAATGCCAAGGAAAGTATAGGGGAAGATATAAGACTGAAGTGTAATGTAAATATGAAGAAAAGTGGGTAAAAAGATAACTTGCCATGGGCAGAATCCGAACCTGCGACGTTCGAATGACGGGCTCGATGCTCTACCACTGAGTTACCACTACAGCTATGCCCACAGCCACTTTATGGGGTTTATATGTGAAATAAACTTGGGAGTGTCAGTCAGCGCAACCAGTAGCCTTGGCGGCGAGTGTAGCACACTCTTATGAGCCTATTTGGTGTCACGTAGCACGTGAACTTACTACGCGTGGGCAGCTGACGATTGGTTCCTCGTATACAACCTAAAGACACTAAGTCTGCCAGTACGAGATCCTCGTTAATGAATTAAGGAAAGAAGTGTGTACTTAAGGGCTCGCTTTTCTGTGTTTTTACACAATAATAATGAGATATAACAGACAATAATGCCAAGGAAAGTATAGGATAAGATAATAGACCAAATTTTAATGGAAATATGAAGAAAAGAGGATGAAAAGATAACTTGCCATGGGCAGGCTCTGAACCTGGGACCTTCGAATGACGCGCTCGATCCTCTACCACTGAGCTACCACGACAGCTATTCCCCCAGCCACTTTATGGGGTTTATATGTGAATTAAACATGGGAGTGTAAGTAAGCGCCACCAGTAGCCATGGCGCCAAGTGTAGCGCAGTCTTATGAGCTCTATTTGGCGTCACGTAGCGCGTGAACTCATTACGAGTGGGCAGCTGACCAATAGTCCCTCGTATACAACCTAAAGGCTCTAAGTCTGCCAGTACGAGACCCTCGTTAATCAATTAAGGAAAAAAGTGTATACCTAAGGGCTCGTTTTTCTGTGTTTTTAAACAATAATAATGAGATCTAACAGACAATAATGCCAAGGAAAGTATAGGGTAAGATATTAGACCAAATTGTAATGTAAATATGAAGAAAAGTGGGTAACAAGATAACTTGCTGTAGGGAGGATCCAAACCTGCGACCTTCGAATGAGTGACGTATGTGAATCCTGTAAACAATACTTTTCTGAAGATGAGGATGTCATAACATGTGCAGAATGCCGGCAATGCTATCACATCGGAGAATGTATCGGAATAAGTGAACGTACCTATAAAAAGAAAGGGAAAGAGGCAAAGAAAGCCTTAATATGTCAGACTTGCCGTGTGCCTTCATCTAGGAACACTCAGATGAATAATAACGCTGATCAATCAGCTTTAACGGAAGCCTTGAGCCAGCAACTTGCGGAAATTAACAAATGCTTGGCGCACTTGACAACTAAGGTCGATGACCTTACAGAATTAAAGCAAACAGTCTCCAGCATTGAACAATCCATTCAGCACATGTCAGATACGCATGACAAGCTTCTTGAAATCAGCGCAAGGCACGATAGAGACATAGAAAGCCTCCGCAACAGAGTAGAAGCTGTGGAACAAAATTTTGACGAAAAAGAAATTCGCAAGCTAAACCTAGAACTAAATGACCTTCAGCAATATAGTCGCCGCCAGAATCTGGAAATTCATGGCATGCCGTTTATTGAAAAAGAGGATACCCTGTCACGAGTTAACGACCTTGCGAAGAGGCTTGACCTGCAGACACTATCTGACTGTGACGTTGAAAGCATGCATCGCTTGCCACCCCGTATAGGGAAACCCCCAGTTATACTGATAAGATTCGCTCGACTGAGCTTGAAGGCAGCATGGCTTGCTAAACGTGCCGAACTAAGAGAAAAAAACAGTAATATTCAGCTATTTGATAACTTAACTCCTGCAAATAAGAAGCTCCTTTGGATGGCAAGGACTAGAGCCACCGAGATGAACTATCGATTCACTTGGTCTTCACCGGGAAAGATTTTTGTCAGAAAGAATTCAGAAGCACGCGCAATCCGAATTGCATCTGAAGATGATCTAAACAAGATTGTTTAAACACTTACTGTACCTATCGCCTTTTATGGCTTTTTTCTGTTTTGATGATCAAGTCGATGCATTACAATGCTGTCTCTTTCAAGAATTTGATTAAGGACTCGAACTTTCTTTCTGAACGTGGTCTTTCCCTTTATCATATTAATGCACAGAGTATGAGGAACAAGGGTGAGGAAATTGAAAGCGAATTAGTACACCTCAACTATGACTTTGATATCATGGGCTTCTTGGAGACATGGTTTTCTTCACAGTCAGACGTGGTCAGTTTGGGAAATTACAATATGGAATCAGTATTCAGAACTGGAAAACGCGGTGGCGGTGTATCTTTGTATATCAAACAAAATTTGCCCTATGAGGCGTGGCCCGACTATTGTGTTATGTGTAGTGATTTCGAAGCAGTTACTGTGATACACAACAAGGTTGTAATAGTACTGATCTACCGCCCCCCGAATGGTAATACTGACTCACTTCTTGAGTTTTTAGAGAAGCTTCAACATCATGCTAATTCTAATCGATGGTTCGTGATATCATTTGGTGATTTTAATATAGATATATCAAAAGATGGTCCTATTAAGCTAAAACTAATGGAGTTAATGTTGTCTCATGGCTGCGAAAACATCATTAGCACTCCTACCAGAATAACAAGCACATCAGAAACGATCATTGATCTCTGTTTCACTAATTTATCCCCTGACAGTGCATTAGCCGGAGTATTCAGCTCTGGTATAAGTGACCACTTACCTTTTTTTGCACTATTAACAATGCCAGAACTGCAGAATTCTCCAAAATACATGCGTAGAGATATAAACGATCCAAATATTCTCCGTTTTCGCTCTCTAATGTTTAACTGCAATTGGGATGACCTGTACCGAGAACCTGATCCGTCTAAGGCATACAACCTGTTTATGTCAAAAATGGTTAGTAACTACAATACTGCTTTTCCGTACGTTGTTGTAAAGAAACACAAGAGAGCAAGAAAGGAGTGGATTACGCCGGCACTTCTTAAGCGGATAAATAAAAAAACAAACTTTTCCAGCACTTTTTGAAAACAAAAGAACAAACTGACCTCATTGAGTTCAAAAATTTTAGAAACAAAGTAAACAAAGACCTCAAGAAGGCGAAAATAGATTTCTATGCCTACAAGTTTTCTACAGTGATTAACAACTCAAAAATGGTTTGGAGCTCGGTTAATAAATTGATAGGAAGAAAACAAGCCACTGTCCCTAGCTATATACAGATAAACGATATTCACTTCAGTGGCAAGGCACTGGCAGACAAATTTAACCTTCATTTCCTTGAGGCAGGATCCTCAAGTAATATAACACAAGCGACTGACCTTAAACCGGCTGAATGCTATATTGAAAGCTCTTCCACTAATTCTTTGTTTTTATTACCCGTTACCGAGGAGGAAGTAGCCACTGTCATATGCTCACTAAAGAACAGCTCACCAGGAGAAGATGGCATTTCCGCAGCACCTATCAAGGCAGTTGCTGATTTGATTGTCGCCCCATTCACTTACATATGCAACAGACTCTTCTTGACGGGAATTTTTCCATGTGCCATGAAAATAGCTCGCGTAACAATAATTTTTAAAGGAGGTGATAAAAATGAACTTCAAAATTATCGCCCAATCTCTATTCTGCCGCTTTTCTCTAAGGTCGCGGAACGCCTGATATATAAGAGGGTATTTTCTTTTATAGCAAACAGAAATGTCATTTGTGAAGAACAGTGTGGATTCCAACCAGGTAGATCAACTCAGTCTGCTTTACTCCGTATTAAGGACAGCCTACTTCATAACTTTGAAAAAAAATTTTACACTGTGGGAATATTTCTCGATTTCCGTAAGGCTTTTGACTCGATAAAACACGATATATTAATTAGGAAACTTCAACTGTATGGAATACGCGGGATTGCGCTTGATCTAATGAAAAGCTATCTTTGGGCCAGGAAACAATATGTACAGCTCCACAATTATAAACCTGATTTGGGCGTAATCAAGTATGGGGTTCCCCAAGGATCGATACTTGGTCCTCTACTTTTTATACTTTATATCAATGACATAGTTAACATTCAGTTCACACCAAACATAGTCATGTACGCCGACGATACCAATGCCTTCTTTTCTGGTTTAGATCTTCGCGATATTGAAATAACTGCAAATTCTTGGTTGAATAAACTAAAATCATGGCTTACAGTCAATCAGCTAGAACTAAACATAAAAAAAACTAAATTTATGCTCTTCAAACAAAAAATAGGCCTGTAGATTATGCTATCTCTCTGATTTTTAATGGAGAAAATATTGCGCAGGTAAATAAAATTCAGTTTCTGGGTGTGTGTTTTCAAAGTGACCTTAGTTGGTCCCACCATGTGGACAACCTGCGAATAAAAATATCAAGATCGATCGGTCTAATTCGACGCTTACAGCATCTCCTTCCAGGGAGAGTTAAACGGCAGCTTTACTTTTCTTTTATCTACTCACAAATCATTTATTGCATTTTAGTCTGGGGTACGTGTAACAAAACAAATACAGAAAGTATAATTCTTCTTCAAAAACGCGCACTAGGTTTGATAAGTACCTCGGTCCCCACTAATATGTCTCTTTTTTATATGTATAATGTACTCCCGTTCCCAGAGTGCTATAGGATGCAACTAGCCATGTTAATCTTCAAAAAAATTAAAGATAATTTCCAGATTTTTTCTGATGTGTACTTAAGCAGAGATCTTACGTACAATCTGCGTACTGTTGCGTTGGTCGGGCCAATGTGCCGGACTAACTATGGTGTACAGTCAATTAATAACCAAATCATTCTACTGTGCAACAGGATTCCTGAAATAATTGAATACGCTAAGGAGGCTAAAAACATAACACAATTTAAGAAGCGAATATACAATGTAATAAACAGAACACAAGTCTACAGTGTATGTAAATGAAATATGTAATGTATGTAATATTTATAGTATTCACTGTTTTTCAACTTGTATTGTATTTCAAAATATGTTATGGTGTTTTGTACTGTCCTGCTCTACCTGCCCGAGGTGCCTCACGAAGAGGGGCCAAGTCAGGAGACACACTCTCCTTTTGCCCCCTTCGTAGGCATTTCTGCGGAAATGTCCGAATAAAATAAAAATAAAATGAAATGAAATGAAATGAATACTCTACCACTGAGCTACCACGACAGCTATCCCCCCAGCTACTTTATGGGGTTTATAGATGAATTAAACATGTGTGTGTCAGTAAGCGTCACCAGTAGCCATGGCGCTGAGTGTAGCACACTCTTATGAGCTCTATTTGGCGTCACGTAGCGCGTGAACTTATTACAAGTGGGCAGCTGACCAATAGTCTCTCGTATACAACCTAAAGGCTCTAAGTCTGCCAGTACGAGACCCTAGTTAATGAATTAAGGAAAGAAGTGTATGATTAAGGGCTGGTTTCCCTGTGTTTTTACACAATAATAATGAGATATAACAGACAATAAAACCAAGGAAAGTATAGGGGAAGGTATTAGGCCATTTGTATTGTAAATGAGAAGAAAAGTGGGTGAAAAGATAGCTTGCCGTGGGCAGGATGCGAACATGCGACCTTCGAATAACGCGTTCAATGCTCTACCACTGAGCTACCACGACAGCTATCGCCCAGCCACTCTATTGGGTATCTTTGTCAATTTAAACGTGGGAGTGTCAATGAGCGCCACTAGTAGCCATGGCAGTGAGTGTGGCACACTCTCTATGAGCCTGTTTGGCGTAACGTAGCGCGTGAACTTCTTACTAACAGGCAGCTGAGAAATATTCCCCTGTATACTACCTAAATGCACCAAGTCTGCCAGTACGAGACCTTTGTTAATGAATAAGGAGAACAAGTGTATACTTAAGGGATCGTTTTTGTGTTTTACACAATAATAATGAGATGTAACAGACAATAAAACCAAGGAAAGTATAGGGGAAGGTATTAGGCGATTTGTATTGTAATTGAGAAGAAAAGTCGGTGAAAAGATAACTTGCCGTGAGCAGGATCCAAACCTGCGCCGTTCCTATAACGCGTTCGATGCTCTACCACTGAGCTACCACGACAGCTATCCCCCCAGCCACTTTATTGGGTATCTATGTCAATTGAAACGTGGTAGTGTCAATCAGCGCCAGTAGTAGCGATAACGGCGAGTGTGACACACTCTTTATGAGCCTGTTTGGCGTCACATAGCACGTGAACTTCTTACTAACTGGCAGCTGACAAATAGTCCCCCATATACAACCTATATGCACCAAATCTGCAAGTACGAGACCCTAGTTAATGAATAAGAAATACAGATGTATACTTAAGGGCTTGTTTTTGTGTTTTACACAATAATGATGAGATGTAACATACATTATAGCCAAGAAAATTATAGAGGAAGTTATTAGGCCAATTGTAATGTAAATGAGAAAAAAAGTGGGTAAAAACATAACTTGCCTGGGCAGGATCAGAACCTGCGACGTTCCAATAACGCGTTCAATGCTCTACTATTGAGATACCACAACAGCTATCCCCCCAGCCACTTTATGGGGTATCCATGTCAATTTAAACGTTGGAGTGTCAATCAGCGCCAGTAGTAGCCATGGCGGCGAGTGTGGCACACTCTTTATGAGCCTGTTTGGCGTCACGTAGCACGTGAACCTATTACTAACTGGCAGCTGACCAATAGTCCCCTGTATACAGCCTAAATGCACCAAGTCTGCCAGTACGAGACCCTCGTTATAGACAAGAGAAACAGATGTATACCTAAGGGCTCGTTTATCGTGTTTTACACAATAATAATGAGATATAACACACAATGATGCCAAGGAAAGTATAGGGTAAGATAATAGACCAAATTGTAATGTAAATATGAAGAAAAGTTGGTAAAAAATAACTTGCCGTGGGCAGGATCCAAACCTGCGACCTTTGATTGACGCCCTCGATACTCTACCACTGAGCTACCACGACAGCTTTCCCCCAGCCACTTTATGGGGTTTATATGTGAATTAAACATGGGAGTGTCAGTAAGCGCCACAAGTAGCCATGGCGCTAAGTGTAGCACACTCTTATGAGCTCTATTTGGCGTCATGTAGCGCGTGAACTTATTATGAGTGGGCACTTGACCAATAGTCCCTCGTATACAACCTAAAGGCTCTAAGTCTGCCAGTACGAGACCCTCGTTAATGAATTAAGGAAAGAAGTGTATACTTAAGGGCTCGTTTTCTGTGTTTTTACACAATATTAATGAGATCTAACAGACAGTAATGCCAATGAATGTATAGAGGAAGATATTAGACCGAATTGTAATGTAAATATGAAGAAAAGTGGGTGAAAAGATAGCTTGCCGTGGGCAGGATCCGAACCTGCGACCTTCGACTGACGCGCTCGATGCTCTACCACTGAGCTACCACGAAAGCTATCCCCCCAGCCACCTTATGGGGTTTATATGTGAATTAAACTTGTGTGTGTCGGTAAGCGCCACCAGTAGCCATGGCGCTGAGTGTAGCACACTCTTATGAGCTCTATTTGGCGTCACGTAGCGCGTGAACTTATTACGAGTGGGCACCTGACCAATAGTCCCTCATATAAAAACTAAAGGCTCTAAGTCTCCCAGTACGAGACCCTCGTTAATGAATTAGGGAAAGAAGTGTATACCTAAGGGCTTGTTTTTCTGAGTTTTTACACAATAATAATGAGACATACAGATTATAATGCCAAGGAAAGTATAGGGGAAGATATTAGTCTGAAGTGTAATGTAAATATGAAGAAAAGCTGGTAAAATATAACTTGCCTTGGGCAGGATTCGAACCTGCGACATCGAATGACGCGCTCGTTGCTCTACCACTGAGCTACCACGATAGCTATCCCCCAAGCCACGTTATGGGATTTACACGTGAATTAAACATGGGAGTGTATGTCAGCGCCACCAGTAGCCATAGCGGCGAGTGTAGCACACTCTTATGAGCCTATTTGGCGTCACGTAGGACGTGAACCTATTACGAGTTGGCAGCTGACCAATAGTCTCTCGTATACAACCTAAAGGCACTACGTCTGCCAGTACGAGACCCTCGTTAATGAATTAAGAAAAGAAGTGCATACCTAAGGGCTCGTTTTCTGTGTTTTTACATAATAATAATGAGATCTAACAGACAGTAATGCCAAGGAAAATATAGGGGAAGATATTAGACTGAAATGTAATGTAAATATAAAGAAATGAGGGTGAAAAGTTAACTTGCCATGGGCAGGTTCCGAACCTGGGACCTTCGAATGACGCGCTCGATGCTCTACCACTGAGCTACCACGACAGCTATTCCTCCAGCCACTTTATGGCGTTTATATGTGAATTAAACATGGGAGTGTCAGTAAGCGCCACCAGTAGCCATGGCGCTGAGTGTAGCACACTCTTATGAGCTCTATTTGGCGTCACGTAGCGCGTGAACTTATTACGAGTGGGCAGCTGACCAATAGCCTCTCGTATAAAACCAAAAGGCTCTAAGTCTGCCTAGTACGAGACCCTCGTTAATGAATTAGAGAAAGAAGTGTATACCTAAGGGCTTGTTTTCTGTGTTTTTTCACAATAATAATGAGATCTAACATACAGTAATGCCAAGGAAAGTATACGGGAAGATATTAGACTGAATAGTAGAGGAAATATGAAAAAAAGAGTGCGAAAAGATAATTTGCCATGGGCAGGCTCCAAACCTGGGCCCTTCGAATGACGCGCTCGATGCTCTACCACTGAGCTACCACGACAGCTATTCTCCAAGCCACTTTATGGGGTTTATATGTGAATTAAACATAGGAGTGTCAGTAAGCGCCACCAGTAGCCATGGCGCCGAGTGTAGCGCACTCTAACGAGCTCTAATTGCGTCACGTAGTGCGTGAACGTTATACGAGTGGGCACCTGACCAATAGTCCCTCGCATACAACCTAAAGGCACTAAGTCTGCCAGTACGAGACCCTCGTTAATGAATTAAGGAAAGAAGTTTATACTTGAGGGCTCGTTTTTCTGTGTTTTTACACAATAAAATTGAGATCTAACAGACAATAATTCAAAGGATAGTATAGGGGAAAATATTAGACCGAATGGTAATGTATATATGAAGAAACGTGGGTGAAAAGATAACTTCCGTGGGCAGGATCCGAAATTTCAACCTTCGAATGACGCGCCCGATGCTCTACCACTGAGCTACAACGACAGCTATCCCCCAGCCACTTTATGGGGTTTATAAGTGAATTAAACATGGGAGTGTCAGTCAGCGCAACCAGTAGCCATGGCGGCGAGTGTAGCACACTCTTATGAGCCTATTTGGCGTCACGTAGCACGTGAACCTATTACGAGTGGGCAGCTGACCAAAAGTCCCTCGTATACAACCTAAAGGCACTAAGTCTGCCAGTACGAGACCCTCGTTAATAAATTAAGGAAAGAAGTTTATACTTGAGGGCTCGTTTTTCTGTGTTTTTACACAATAAAATTGAGATCTAACAGACAATAATGCCAAGGAATGTATAGGGGAAGATATTAGACCGAATTGTAATGTAATTATGAAGAAAAGTGGGTGAAAAGTTAGCTTGCCGTGGGCAGGATCCGAACCTGCGACCTTCGAATGACGCGCTCGATGCCCTACCACTGATCTACCACGACAGCTATCCCCCAAGCCACTTTAGGGGATTTGTACGTGAATTAAACATGGGAGTGTCAGTCAGCGCCACCAGTAGCCATGGCGGCGAGTGTAGCACACTCTTATGAGCCTATTTCGCGTCACGTAGCACGTGAACCTATTAAGAGTGGGCAGCTTACCAATACTCCCTCGTATACAACTTAAAGGCACTAAGTCTGCCAGTACGAGACCCTCGTTAATGAATTAGGAAAAGAAGTGTATACTTAAGGGCCCGTTTTCTGTGTTTTTACACAATAATAATGAGATCTAACAGACAATAATTCCAAGGAAAGCATAGGGGAAAATATTAGACCGAGTGGTAATGTATATATGAAGAAACGTTGGTGAAAAGATAACTTCCGTGGATAGGATCCGAACCTGCAACCTTCGAATGACGCACGATTCTCTACCACTGAGCTACCACGACAGCTATCCTCCGGCCACTTTATGGGGTTTATATGTGAATTAAACATGGGAGTGTCAGTCAGCGCCACCAGTAGCCATGGCCGCGAGTGTAGCACACTCTTATGAGCCTAGTTGGCGTCACGTAGCACGTGAACCTATTACGAGTGAGCAGCTGACCAATGGTCCCTCGTATACAACCTAAAGGCACTAAGTCTGCCAGTACGAGACCCTCGTTAATGAATTAAGGAAAGAAGTGTGTACTTAGGGCTCGTTTTTTTGTGTTTTTACACAATAATAATGAGACATAACAGAATATAATGCCAAGGAAAGTATAGAGGAAGATATTAGACTGAAGTGTAATGTAAATATGAAGAAAATTGGGGGAAAAGATAGCTTGCCGTGGGCAAGATCCGAACCTGCGACCTTCGAATGACGCGCTCGATGCTCTACCACTGAGCTACCACGACAGCTATCCCCGCAGCCACTTTATGGGATTTATACGTGAATTAAACATGGGAGTGTCATTCAGCGCCACCAGTAGCCATGGCGGCAAGTGTAGCACACTCTTATCAGCCTAATTGGCGTCACGTAGCACGTGAACCTATTACGAGTGGGCAGCTGACCAATAGTCCCTCGTGTACAACCAAAGGCACTAAGTCTGCCAGTACGAGACCCTCGTTAATGAATTAAGAAAAGAAGTGTATACTTGAAGGCTCGTTTTTCTGTGTTTTTACACAATAATATTGAGATCTAACAGACAATAATTCAAAGGAAAGTATAGGGAAGATATTAGACCGAATTGTAATGTAAATATGAAGAAAAGTGGGTGAAAAGTTAGCTTGCCGTGGGCAGAATCCGAACCTGCGACCTTCGAATGACGCGCTCGATGCTCTACCACTGAGCTACCACGACAGCTATCCCCCAAGCCACTTTATGGGATTTATACGTGAATTAAACATAGGAGTGTCAGTCAGCGCCACCAGTAGCCATGACTGCGAGTGTAGCACACTCTTATGAGCCTATTTGACGTCACGTAGCACGTGAACCTATTACGAGTGGGCAGCTGACCAATAGTCCCTCGTATACAACCTATAGGCACTAAGTCTGCCAGTACGAGACCCTCGTTATTAATTAAGAAAAGAAGTGTATACTTGAAGGCTCGTTTTTCTGTGTTTTTACACAACAATATTGAGATCTAACAGACAATAATTCAAAGGAAAGTATAGGGGAAGATATTAGACCAAATGGTGATGTATATATGAAGAAACATGGGTGAAAAGATAACTTCCGTGGCAGGATCCGAACCTGCAACCTTCGAATGACGCGCTCGAGGCTCTACCACTGAGCTACCACGACAGCTATCCCCCAGCCACTTTATGGGGTTTATATGTTAAATAAACATGGGAGTCTCACTCAGCGCAACCAGTAGCCAAGGCGGCGAGTGTAGCACACTCTTATGAGCCCATTTGGCGTCACGTAGCACGTGAACCTATTACGAGTGGGCAGCTGACCAATAGTCCCTCGTATACAACTTAAAGGCACTAAGTCTGCCAGTACGAGACCCTCGTTAATGAATTAGAAAAAGAAGTGTATACCTAAGGGCTTGTTTTCTGTGTTTTTACACAATAATAATGAGAACTAACAGACAATAATGCCAAGTAATGTATAGGGGAAGATATTAGACCGAATTGTATTGTAGATATGAAGAAAAGTGGGTGAAAAGATAGCTTGCCGTGGGCAGGATCCGAACCTGCGACCTTCGAATGACGCGCTCGATGCTCTACCACTGATCTACCACGACAGCTATCCCCCAAGCCACTTTATGGGATTTATACGTGAATTAAACATGGGAGTGTCAGTAAGCGCCACCAGTAGCCATGGCCCTGAGCGTAGCACACTCTTATGAGCTCTATTTGGCGTCACGTAGCGCGTGAACTTATTACGAGTGGGCAGCTGACCAATAGTCCCTCGTATACAACCTAAAGGCTCTACGTCGGCCAGTACGAGACCCTCGTTAATGAAATAATGAAAGAAGTGTATAATTAAGGGCTCGTTTTCCTGTGTTTTTACACAATAATAATGAGACATAACAGAATATAATGCCAAGGAAAATATACGGGAAGATATTAGACTAGTGTTTAATGTAAATATGAAGAAAAGTGGGTAAAAAGATAACTTGCCATGGGCAGGATCCGAACCTGCGACGTTCGAATGACGGGCTCGATGCTCTACCACTGAGCTACCACTACAGCTATGCCCCCAGCCACTTTATGGGGTTTATATGTGAATTAAAGTTGTGTGTGTCAGTAAGCGCCACCAGTAGCCATGGCGCTGAGTGTAGAACACTCTTATGAGCTCTATTTGACGTCACGTAGCGCGTGAACCTATTACGAGTGGGCACCTGACCAATAGTCCCTCGTATACAACCTAAAGGCTCTTAGTCTGCCAGTACGAGACCCTCGTTAATGAATTAGGGAAAGAAGTGTATACTTAAGGGCTTGTTTTTCTGTGTTTTTACACAATAATAATGAGACATAACAGAATATAATGCCAAGGAAAGTATAGGGGAAGATATAAGACTGAAGTGTAATGTAAATATGAAGAAAAGTGGGTAAAAAGATAACTTGCCATGGGCAGAATCCGAACCTGCGACGTTCGAATGACGGGCTCGATGCTCTACCACTGAGTTACCACTACAGCTATGCCCACAGCCACTTTATGGGGTTTATATGTGAAATAAACTTGGGAGTGTCAGTCAGCGCAACCAGTAGCCTTGGCGGCGAGTGTAGCACACTCTTATGAGCCTATTTGGTGTCACGTAGCACGTGAACTTACTACGCGTGGGCAGCTGACGATTGGTTCCTCGTATACAACCTAAAGACACTAAGTCTGCCAGTACGAGATCCTCGTTAATGAATTAAGGAAAGAAGTGTGTACTTAAGGGCTCGCTTTTCTGTGTTTTTACACAATAATAATGAGATATAACAGACAATAATGCCAAGGAAAGTATAGGATAAGATAATAGACCAAATTTTAATGGAAATATGAAGAACAGAGGATGAAAAGATAATTTGCCATGGGCAGGCTCTGAACCTGGGACCTTCGAATGACGCGCCGATTCCTCTACCACTGAGCTACCACGACAGCTATTCCCCCAGCCACTTTATGGGGTTTATATGTGAATTAAACATGGGAGTGTCAGTAAGCGCCACCAGTAGCCATGGCGCAAAGTGTAGCGCAGTCTTATGAGCTCTATTTGGCGTCACGTAGCGCGTGAACTTATTACGAGTGAACAGCTGACCAATAGTCCCTCGCATACAACCTAAAGGCTCTAAGTCTGCCAGTACGAGACCCTCGTTAATCAATTAAGGAAAAAAGTGTATACCTAAGGGCTCGTTTTTCTGTGTTTTTAAACAATAATAATGAGATCTAACAGACAATAATGCCAAGGAAAGTATAGGGTAAGATATTAGACCAAATTGTAATGTAAATATGAAGAAAAGTGGGTAACAAGATAACTTGCTGTAGGGAGGATCCAAACCTGCGACCTTCGAATGACGCCCTGAATACTCTACCACTGAGCTACCACGACAGCTATCCCCCCAGCTACTTTATGGGGTTTATAGATGAATTAAACATGTGTGTGTCAGTAAGCGTCACCAGTAGCCATGGCGCTGAGTGTAGCACACTCTTATGAGCTCTATTTGGCGTCACGTAGCGCGTGAACCTATTACAAGTGGGCAGCTGACCAATAGTCTCTCGTATACAACCTAAAGGCTCTAAGTCTGCCAGTACGAGACCCTAGTTAATGAATTAAGGAAAGAAGTGTATGATTAAGGGCTCGTTTCCCTGTGTTTTTACACAATAATAATGAGATATAACAGACAATAAAACCAAGGAAAGTATAGGGGAAGGTATTAGGCCATTTGTATTGTAAATGAGAAGAAAAGTGGGTGAAAAGATAGCTTGCCGTGGGCAGGATGCGAACATGCGACCTTCGAATAACGCGTTCAATGCTCTACCACTGAGCTACCACGACAGCTATCCCCCAGCCACTCTATTGGGTATCTTTGTCAATTTAAACGTGGGAGTGTCAATGAGCGCCACTAGTAGCCATGGCAGTGAGTGTGGCACACTCTCTATGAGCCTGTTTGGCGTAACGTAGCGCGTGAACTTCTTACTAACAGGCAGCTGAGAAATATTCCCCTGTATACTACCTAAATGCACCAAGTCTGCCAGTACGAGACCTTTGTTAATGAATAAGGGGAACAAGTGTATACTTAAGGGATCGTTTTTGTGTTTTACACAATAATAATGAGATGTAACAGACAATAAAACCAGGGAAAGTATAGGGGAAGGTATTAGGCGATTTGTATTGTAATTGAGAAGAAAAGTCGGTGAAAAGAAGATAACTTGCCGTGAGCAGGACCCAAACCTGCGCCGTTCCTATAACGCGTTCGATGCTCTACCACTGAGCTACCACGACAGCTATCCCCCCAGCCACTTTATTGGGTATCTATGTCAATTGAAACGTGGTAGTGTCAATCAGCGCCAGTAGTAGCGATAACGGCGAGTGTGACACACTCTTTATGAGCCTGTTTGGCGTCACATAGCACGTGAACTTCTTACTAACTGGCAGCTGACAAATAGTCCCCCATATACAACCTATATGCACCAAATCTGCAAGTACGAGACCCTAGTTAATGAATAAGAAATACAGATGTATACTTAAGGGCTTGTTTTTGTGTTTTACACAATAATGATGAGATGTAACATACATTATAGCCAAAGAAATTATAGAGGAAGTTATTAGGCCAATTGTAATGTAAATGAGAAAAAAAGTGGGTAAAAACATAACTTGCCTGGGCAGGATCAGAACCTGCGACGTTGCAATAACGCGTTCAATGCTCTACTATTGAGATACCACAACAGCTATCCCCCCAGCCACTTTATGGGGTATCCATGTCAATTTAAACGTTGGAGTGTCAATCAGCGCCAGTAGTAGCCATGGCGGCGAGTGTGGCACACTCTTTATGAGCCTGTTTGGCGTCACGTAGCACGTGAACCTATAACTAACTGGCAGCTGACCAATAGTCCCCTGTATACAGCCTAAATGCACCAAGTCTGCCAGTACGAGACCCTCGTTATATACAAGAGAAACAGATGTATACCTAAGGGCTCGTTTATCGTGTTTTACACAATAATAATGAGATATAACACACAATGATGCCAAGGAAAGTATAGGGTAAGATAATAGACCAAATTGTAATGTAAATATGAAGAAAAGTTGGTAAAAGATAACTTGCCGTGGGCAGGATCCAAACCTGCGACCTTTGATTGACGCCCTCGATACTCTACCACTGAGCTACCACGACAGCTTTCCCCCAGCCACTTTATGGGGTTTATATGTGAATTAAACATGGGAGTGTCAGTAAGCGCCACCAGTAGCCATGGCGCTAAGTGTAGCACACTCTTATGAGCTCTATTTGGCGTCATGTAGCGCGTGAACTTATTATGAGTGGGCACTTGACCAATAGTCCCTCGTATACAACCTAAAGGCTCTAAGTCTGCCAGTACGAGACCCTCGTTAATGAATTAGGGAAAGAAGTGTATACTTAAGGGCTCGTTTTTCTGTGTTTTTACACAAGAATAATGAGACATAACAGACAATAATTCAAATGAAAGTATAGGGGAAGATATTAGACCGATTGGTAATGTATATATGAAGAAACATGGGTGAAAAGATAACTTCCGTGGGCAGGATCCGAACCTGCAACCTTTGAATGACGCGCTCGATGCTCTACCACTGAGCTACCACGACAGCTATCCCCCAGCCTCTTTATGGGGTTTATATATGAATTAAACTCGGGAGTGTCAGTCAGCGCAACCAGTAGCCATGGCGGCGAGTGTAGCACACTCTTTTGAGCCTATTTGGCGTCACGTAGTGCGTGAACATATTACGAGTGGACAGCTGACCAATATTCTCTCGTATACAACCTAAAGGCACTAAGTCTGCCAGTACGAGACCCTCGTTAATGAATTAAGGAAAGAAGTGTATACTTAAGGGCTCGTTTTCTGTGTTTTTACACAATAAATATGAGATCTAACAGACAGTAATGCCAATGAATGTATAGAGGAAGATATTAGACCGAATTGTAATGTAAATATGAAGAAAAGTGGGTGAAAAGATAGCTTGCCGTGGGCAGGATCCGAACCTGCGACCTTCGACTGACGCGCTCGATGCTCTACCACTGAGCTACTACGAAAGCTATCCCCCCAGCCACCTTATGGGGTTTATATGTGAATTAAACTTGTGTGTGTCAGTAAGCGCCACCAGTAGCCATGGCGCTGAGTGTAGCACACTCTTATGAGCTCTATTTGGCGTCACGTAGCGCGTGAACTTATTACGAGTGGGCACCTGACCAATAGTCCCTCGTATAAAAACTAAAGGCTCTAAGTCTCCCAGTACGAGACCCTCGTTAATGAATTAGGGAAAGAAGTGTATACCTAAGGGCTTGTTTTTCTGAGTTTTTTCACAATAATATAGAGACATACAGAATATAATGCCAAGGAAAGTATAGGGGAAGGTATTAGTCTGAAGTGTAATGTAAATATGAAGAAAAGCTGGTAAAATATAACTTGCCTTGGGCAGGATTCGAACCTGCGACATCGAATGACGCGCTCGATGCTCTACCACTGAGCAACCACGATAGCTATCCCCCAAGCCACGTTATGGGAATTACACGTGAATTAAACATGGGAGTGTATGTCAGCGCCACCAGTAGCCATAGCGGCGAGTGTAGCACACTCTTATGAGCCTATTTGGCGTCACGTAGGACGTGAACCTATTACGAGTTGGCAGCTGACCAATAGTCTCTCGTATACAACCTAAAGGCACTAAGTCTGCCAGTACGAGACCCTCGTTAATGAATTAAGAAAAGAAGTGCATACCTAAGGGCTCGTTTTCTGTGTTTTTACATAATAATAATGAGATCTAACAGACAGTAATGCCAAGGAAAATATAGGGGAAGATATTAGACTGAAATGTAATGTAAATATGAAGAAATGAGGGTGAAAAGTTAACTTGCCATGGGCAGGTTCCGAACCTGGGACCTTCGAATGACGCGCTCGATGCTCTACCACTGAGCTACCACGACAGCTATTCCTCCAGCCAATTTATGGCGTTTATATGTGAATTAAACATGGGAGTGTCAGTAAGCGCCACCAGTAGCCATGGCGCTGAGTGTAGCACACTCTTATGAGCTCTATTTGGCGTCACGTAGCGCGTGAACTTATTACGAGTGGGCAGCTGACCAATAGCCTCTCGTATAAAACCAAAAGGCTCTAAGTCTCCCTAGTACGAGACCCTCGTTAATGAATTAGAGAAAGAAGTGTATACCTAAGGGCTTGTTTTCTGTGTTTTTACACAATAATAATGAGATCTAACAGACAGTAATGCCAAGGAAAGTATACGAGAAGATATTAGACTGAATAGTAGAGGAAATATGAAAAAAAGAGTGCGAAAAGATAATTTGCCATGGGCAGGCTCCAAACCTGGGCCTTTCGAATGACGCGCTCGATGCTCTACCACTGAGCTACCACGACAGCTATTCTCCAAGCCACTTTATGGGGTTTATATGTGAATTAAACATAGGAGTGTCAGTAAGCGCCACCAGTAGCCATGGCGCCGAGTGTAGCGCACTCTAACGAGCTCTAATTGCGTCACGTAGTGCGTGAACGTTATACGAGTGGGCACCTGACCAATAGTCCCTCGCATACAACCTAAAGGCACTAAGTCTGCCAGTACGAGACCCTCGTTAATGAATTAAGGAAAGAAGTTTATACTTGAGGGCTCATTTTTCTGTGTTTTTACACAATAAAATTGAGATCTAACAGACAATAATTCAAAGGATAGTATAGGGGAAAATATTAGACCGAATGGTAATGTATATATGAATAAACGTGGGTGAAAAGATAACTTCCGTGGGCAGGATCCGCAATTTCAACCTTCGAATGACGCGCCCGATGCTCTACCACTGAGCTACAACGACAGCTATCCCCCAGCCACTTTATGGGGTTTATAAGTGAATTAAACATGGGAGTGTCAGTCAGCGCAACCAGTAGCCATGGCGGCGAGTGTAGCACACTCTTATGAGCCTATTTGGCGTCACGTAGCACGTGAACCTATTACGAGTGGGCAGCTGACCAAAAGTCCCTCGTATACAACTTATAGGCACTAAGTCTGCCAGTACGAGACCCTCGTTAATGAATTAGGAAAAGAAGTGTATACCTAAGGGCTCGTTTTCTGTGTTTTTACACAACAATATTGAGATCTAACAGACAATAATTCAAAGGAAAGTATAGGGGAAGATATTAGACCAAATGGTGATGTATATATGAAGAAACATGGGTGAAAAGATAACTTCCGTGGCAGGATCCGAACCTGCAACCTTCGAATGACGCGCTCAAGGCCTTACCACTGAGCTACCACGACAGCTATCCCCCAGCCACTTTATGGGGTTTATATGTTAAATAAACATGGGAGTCTCACTCAGCGCAACCAGTAGCCAAGGCGGCGAGTGTAGCACACTCTTATGAGCCCATTTGGCGTCACGTAGCACGTGAACCTAATACGAGTGGGCAGCTGACCAATAGTCCCTCGTATACAACCTAAAGGCACTAAGTCTGCCAGTACGAGACCCTCGTTAATGAATTAGAAAAAGAAGTGTATACCTAAGGGCTTGTTTTCTGTGTTTTTACACAATAATAATGAGAACTAACAGACAATAATGCCAAGGAATGTATAGGGGAAGATATTAGACCGAATTGTAATGTAAATATGAAGAAAAGTGGGTGAAAAGTTAGCTTGCCGTGGGCAGGATCCGAACCTGCGACCTTCGAATGACGCGCTCGATGCTCTACCACTGATCTACCACGACAGCTATCCCCCAAGCCACTTTAGGGGATTTGTACGTGAATTAAACATGGGAGTGTCAGTCAGCGCCACCAGTAGCCATGGCGGCGAGTGTAGCACACTCTTATGAGCCTATTTGGCGTCACGTAGCACGTGAACCTATTAAGAGTGGGCAGCTTACCAATACTCCCTCGTATACAACTTAAAGGCACTAAGTCTGCCAGTACGAGACCCTCGTTAATGAATTAGGAAAAAAAGTGTATACTTAAGGGCCCGTTTTCTATGTTTTTACACAATAATAATGAGATCTAACAGACAATAATTCCAAGGAAAGCATAGGGGAAAATATTAGACCGAGTGGTAATGTATATATGAAGAAACGTTGGTGAAAAGATAACTTCCGTGGATAGGATCCGAACCTGCAACCTTCGAATGACGCACGATTCTCTACCACTGAGCTACCACGACAGCTATCCTCCGGCCACTTTATGGGGTTTATATGTGAATTAAACATGGGAGTGTCAGTCAGCGCCACCAGTAGCCATGGCCGCGAGTGTAGCACACTCTTATGAGCCTAGTTGGCGTCACGTAGCACGTGAACCTATTACGAGTGAGCAGCTGACCAATGGTCCCTCGTATACAACCTAAAGGCACTAAGTCTGCCAGTACGAGACCCTCGTTAATGAATTAAGGAAAGAAGTGTTTACTAAGGGCTCGTTTTTTTGTGTTTTTACACAATAATAATGAGACATAACAGAATATAATGCCAAGGAAAGTATAGAGGAAGATATTAGACTGAAGTGTAATGTAAATATGAAGAAAATTGGGGGAAAAGATAGCTTGCCGTGGGCAAGATCCGAACCTGCGACCTTCGAATGACGCGCTCGATGCTCTACCACTGAGCTACCACGACAGCTATCCCCGCAGCCACTTTATGGGATTTATACGTGAATTAAACATGGGAGTGTCATTCAGCGCCACCAGTAGCCATGGCGGCAAGTGTAGCACACTCTTATCAGCCTAATTGGCGTCACGTAGCACGTGAACCTATTACGAGTGGGCAGCTGACCAATAGTCCCTCGTATACAACCAAAGGCACTAAGTCTGCCAGTACGAGACCCTCGTTAATGAATTAAGAAAAGAAGTGTATACTTGAAGGCTCGTTTTTCTGTGTTTTTACACAATAATATTTAGATCTAACAGACAATAATTCAAAGGAAAGTATAGGGAAGATATTAGACCTAATTGTAATGTAAATATGAAGAAAAGTGGGTGAAAAGTTAGCTTGCCGTGGGCAGAATCCGAACCTGCGACCTTCGAATGACGCGCTCGATGCTCTACCACTGAGCTACCATGACAGCTATCCCCCAAGCCACTTTATGGGATTTATACGTGAATTAAACATAGGAGTGGCAGTCAGCGCCACCAGTAGCCATGACTGCGATTGTAGCACACTCTTATGAGCCTATTTGACGTCACGTAGCACGTGAAGCTATTACGAGTGGGCAGCTGACCAATAGTACCTCGTATACAACTTATAGGCACTAAGTCTGCCAGTACGAGACCCTCGTTAATGAATTAGGAAAAGAAGTGTATACCTAAGGGCTCGTTTTCTGTGTTTTTACACAACAATATTGAGATCTAACAGACAATAATTCAAAGGAAAGTATAGGGGAAGATATTAGACCAAATGGTGATGTATATATGAAGAAACATGGGTGAAAAGATAACTTCCGTGGCAGGATCCGAACCTGCAACCTTCGAATGACGCGCTCAAGGCCTTACCACTGAGCTACCACGACAGCTATCCCCCAGCCACTTTATGGGGTTTATATGTTAAATAAACATGGGAGTCTCACTCAGCGCAACCAGTAGCCAAGGCGGCGAGTGTAGCACACTCTTATGAGCCCATTTGGCGTCACGTAGCACGTGAACCTAATACGAGTGGGCAGCTGACCAATAGTCCCTCGTATACAACCTAAAGGCACTAAGTCTGCCAGTACGAGACCCTCGTTAATGAATTAGAAAAAGAAGTGTATACCTAAGGGCTTGTTTTCTGTGTTTTTACACAATAATAATGAGAACTAACAGACAATAATGCCAAGTAATGTATAGGGGAAGATATTAGACCGAATTGTAATGTAGATATGAAGAAAAGTGGGTGAAAAGATGGCTTGCCGTGGGCAGGATCCGAACCTGCGACCTTAGAATGACGCGCTCGATGCTCTACCACTGATCTACCACGAGAGCTATCCCCCAAGCCACTTTATGGGATTTATACGTGAATTAAACATGGGAGTGTCAGTCAGCGCCACCAGTAGCCATGACGGCGAGTGTAGCACACTCTTATGAGCCTATTTGGCGTCACGTAGCACGTGAACCTATTACGAGTGGGCAGCTGACCAATAGTCCCTCGTATACAACTTAAAGACACTAAGTCTGCCAGTACGAGACCCTCGTCAATGAATTAGGAAAAGAAGTGTATACTTAAGGGCTCGTTTTCTGTGTTTTTACACAGTAATAATGAGATCTAAAAGACAATATTTCCAAGGAAAGCATAGGGGAAGATATTAGACCGAGTGGTAATGTATATATGAAGAAACGTTGGTGATAAGATAACTTCCGTGGATTGGATCCGAACCTGCAACCTTCGAATGACGCGCGATTCTCTACCACTGAGCTACCACGACAGCTATCCTCCAGCCATTTTATGGGGTTTATATGTGAATTAAACATGGGAGTGTCAGTCAGCGCAACCAGTAGCCATGGAGGCGAGTGTAGCACGCTCTTATGAGCCTAGTTGGCGTCACGTAGCACGTGAACCTATTACGAGTGAGCAGCTGACAATAGTCCCTCGTATACAACCTAAAGGCACTAAGTCTGCCAGTACAAGACCCTCGTTAATGAATTAAGGAAAGAAGTGTATACTTGAGGGCTCGTTTTTCTGTGTTTTTACACAATATTATTGAGTTCTAACATACAATAATTCAAATGAAAGTATAGGGGAAGATATTAAACCGAATGGTAATGTATATATGAAGAAACGTGGGTGAAAAGATAACTTCCGTGGGCAAGATCCGAACCTGCAACCTTCGAATGACGTGCTCGATGCTCTGCCACTGAGCTACCTTGACAGCTATCCCCCAGCCACTTTATGGGGTAATAAGTGAATTAAACATGGGAGTGTCAGTCAGCGCAACCAGTAGCCATGGCGGCGGGTGTAGCACACTCCTATGAGCCTATTTGGCGTCACGTAGCACGTGAACCTATTACGAGTGGGCAGCTGACCAAAAGTCCCTCGTATACAACCTAAAGGCACTAAGTCTGCCATTACGAGACCCTCGTTAATGAATCAAGGAAAGAAGTGTGTACTTAAGGGCTCGTTTTTCTGTGTTGTTACACAATAATAATGAGATCTAACAGACAATAATGCCAACGAATGTATAGAGGAAGATATTAGACCGAATGGTAATGTAATTATGAAGAAAAGTGGGGGAAAAGTTAGCTTGCCATGGGCAGGATCCGAACCTGCGACGTTCGAATGACGGGCTCGATGCTCTACCACTGAGCTACCACTACAGCTATGCCCCCAGCCACTTTATGGGGTTTATATGTGAATTAAACTTGGGAGTGTCAGTCAGCGCAACCAGTAGCCATAACGGCGAGTGTAGCACACTCTTATGAGCCTATTTGGCGTCACGTAGCACGTGAACCTGCTACGAGTGGGAGCTGACCAATGGTTCCTCGTATACAACCTAAAGACACTAAGTCTGCCAGTACGAGACCCTCGTTAATGAATTAGGGAAAGAAGTGTATACTTAAGGGCTCGTTTTTCGGTGTTTTTGCACAAGAATATTGAGACATAACAGACAATAATTCAAAGGAAAGTATAGGGGAAGATATTAGACCGAATGGTAATGTATATATGAAGAAAAATGGGTGAAAAGATAACTTCCCTGGGCAGGATCCGAACCTGCAACCTTTGAATAACGCGCTCGATGCTCTACCACTGAGCTACCACGACAGCTATCCCCCAGCCACTTTATGAGGTTTATATGTGAATTAAACTCGGGAGTGTCAGTCAGCGCAACCAGTAGCCATGGCGGCGAGTGTAGCACACTCTTACGAGCCTATTTGGCGTCACGTAGCACGTGAACCTATTACGAGTGGGCAGCTGACCAATAGTCCCTCGTATACAACCTAAAGGCTCTAAGTCTGCCGGTACGAGACCCTCGTTAATGAATTAAGAAAAGAAGTGTATACTTCAGGGCTACTTTTCCTGTGTTTTTACACAATAATAATGAGATCTAACAGACAAGAATGCCAAGGAATGTATAGGGGAAGATATTAGACCGAATTGTAGAGTAAATATGAAGAAAAGTGGGTGAAAAGATAACCTGCCATGGGCAGGCTCCGAACCTGGGACCTTCGAATGACGCGCTCGATGCTCTACCACTGAGCTACCACGACAGCTATTCCCCCAGCCACTTTATGGGGTTTATTTATTTATTTATTTATTAGAATACCCTCAGGGCCCGTAGGGCATTACAGAGGGGGTGGGTACAACATATATAACACACAAGAAAAAAAGACAAAATAAAGAAACAAGTAACAGATGCGCAAATCAGGAAGGCAACATAAGTCAACTAAAGATGTATAAGAATTCAAGCACATACAAGACAAGGATAGATAAAGGAAACTGCGTATAGTTACAAGCATTGCTGAGAAATTGCAGTCTTGAATAACAAAGGGTCTGTTATTGATACAACAGAAGAGGGAAGGTGGTTCCAATCGGCGGCTGTTTTTGGTAAGAAGGCTGCTGAAAAGAATTTGGTGCGGCAAAACGGAATGGCAACCTTATGCTGATGATCAATGCGCGATGAGTGGTATGACGGTTGTGAAATGAGGTCTCGCTTCATTGATGGATTGTGAAAAAATATCTTGTGAAAAAAATGCAGTCGCGCCAGTTTCCTCCGGACAGTTAATTTTTTTTATGTCAAATAAACATGGGAGTGTCAGTAAGCGTCACCAGTAGCCATGGCGCTGAGTGTAGCACACTCTTATGAGCTCTATTTGGCGTCACGTAGTGCGTGAACATATTACGAGTGGGCAGCTGACCAATAGTCTCTCGTATAAAACCAAAAGGCTCTAAGTCTGCCAGTACGAGACCCTCGTTAATGAGTTAGGGAAAGAAGTGTATACCTAAGGGCTCGTTTTTCTGAGTTTTTACACAATAATATTGAGACATACAGAATGTAATGCCAAGGAAAGTATAGGGGACGATATTAGACTGAAGTGTAATGTAAATATGAAGAAAAGTGGGTAAAAAGATATCTTGCCATGGGCAGGATCCGAACCTGCGGCGTTCGAATGACGGGCTCGATGCTATACCACTGAGCTACCACTACAGCTATGCCCCCAGCCACTTTATGGGGTTTATATGTGAATTAAACTTGGGAGTGTCAGTCAGCGCCACGAGTAGCCATGGCGCGAGTGTAGCACACTCTTATGAGCTCTATTTGGCGTCACGTAGCGCGTGAACCTATTACGAGTGGGCACCTGACCAATAGTCCCTCGTATAAAACCTAAAGGCTCTAAGTCTGCCAGTACGAGAACCTCGTTAATGAATCAGGGAAAGAAGTGTATACCTAAGGGCTTGTTTTTCTGAGTTTTTACACAATAATAATAAGACATACAGTATATAATGCCAAGGAAAGTATAGGGGAAGATATTAGACTGAAGTGTAATGTAATTATGAAGAAAAGCTGGTAAAAAGATAACTTGCCATGGGCAGGATCCGAACCTGCGACGTTCGAATGACGGGCTCGATGCTCTACCACTGAGCTACCACTACAGCTATGCCCCCAGCCACTTTATGGGGTTTATATGTGAATTAAACTTGGGAGTGTCAGTCAGCGCCACGAGTAGCCATGGCGGCGAGTGTAGCACACTCTTATGAGCCCATTTGGCGTCACGTAGCACGTGAACCTATTACGAGTGGGCAGCTGACCATTAGTCCCTCGTATACAACCTAAAGTCACTAAGTCTGCCAGTACGAGACCCTCGTTAATGAATTAGAAAAAGAAGTGTATACCTAAGGGCTTGTTTTCTGTGTTTTTACACAATAATAATGAGAACTAACAGACAATAATGCCAAGTAATGTATAGGGGAAGATATTAGACCGAATTGTATTGTAGATATGAAGAAAAGTGGGTGAAAAGATAGCTTGCTGTGGGCAGGATCCGAACCTGCGACCTTCGAATGACGCGCTCGATGCTCTACCACTGATCTACCACGACAGCTATCCCCCAAGCCACTTTATGGGATTTATACGTGAATTAAACATGGGAGTGTCAGTCAGCGCCACCAGTAGCCATGGCGGCGAGTGTAGCACACTCTTATGAGCCTATTTGGCGTCACGTAGCACGTGAACCTATTACGAGTGGGCAGCTGACCAATAGTACCTCGTATACAACTTATAGGCACTAAGTCTGCCAGTACGAGACCCTCGTTAATGAATTAGGAAAAGAAGTGTATACCTAAGGGCTCGTTTTCTGTGTTTTTACACAATAATAACGAGAACTAACAGACAATAATGCCAAGGAATATATAGGGGAAGATATTAGACCGAATTGTAATGTAGATATGAAGAAAAGTGGGTGAAAAGATGGCTTGCCGTGGGCAGGATCCGAACCTGCGACCTTCGAATGACGCGCTCGATGCTCTACCACTGATCTACCACGAGAGCTATCCCCCAAGCCACTTTTTGGGATTTATACGTGAATTAAACATGGGAGTGTCAGTCAGCGCCACCAGTAGCCATGACGGCGAGTGTAGCACACTCTTATGAGCCTATTTGGCGTCACGTAGCACGTGAACCTATTACGAGTGGGCAGCTGACCAATAGTCCCTCGTATACAACTTAAAGACACTAAGTCTGCCAGTACGAGACCCTTGTCAATGAATTAGGAAAAGAAGTGTATACTTAAGGGCTCATTTTCTGTGTTTTTACACAGTAATAATGAGATCTAACAGACAATATTTCCAAGGAAAGCATAGGGGAAGATATTAGACCGAGTGGTAATGTATATATGAAGAAACGTTGGTGATAAGATAACTTCCGTGGATTGGATCCGAACCTGCAACCTTCGAATGACGCGCGATTCTCTACCACTGAGCTACCACGACAGCTATCCTCCAGCCACTTTATGGGGTTTATATGTGAATTAAACATGGGAGTGTCAGTCAGCGCAACCAGTAGCCATGGAGGCGAGTGTAGCACGCTCTTATGAGCCTAGTTGGCGTCACGTAGCACGTGAACCTATTACGAGTGAGCAGCTGACAATAGTCCCTCGTATACAACCTAAAGGCACTAAGTCTGCCAGTACAAGACCCTCGTTAATGAATTAAGGAAAGAAGTGTATACTTGAGGGCTCGTTTTTCTGTGTTTTTACACAATATTATTGAGTTCTAACATACAATAATTCAAATGAAAGTATAGGGGAAGATATTGAACCGAATGGTAATGTATATATGAAGAAACGTGGGTGAAAAGATAACTTCCGTGGGCAAGATCCGAACCTGCAACCTTCGAATGACGTGCTCGATGCTCTGCCACTGAGCTACCTTGACAGCTATCCCCCAGCCACTTTATGGGGTAATAAGTGAATTAAACATGGGAGTGTCAGTCAGCGCAACCAGTAGCCATGGCGGCGGGTGTAGCACACTCCTATGAGCCTATTTGGCGTCACGTAGCACGTGAACCTATTACGAGTGGGCAGCTGACCAAAAGTCCCTCGTATACAACCTAAAGGCACTAAGTCTGCCATTACGAGACCCTCGTTAATGAATCAAGGAAAGAAGTGTGTACTTAAGGGCTCGTTTTTCTGTGTTTTTACACAATAATAATGAGATCTAACAGACAATAATGCCAACGAATGTATAGAGGAAGATATTAGACCGAATTGTAATGTAAATATGAAGAAAAGTGGGGGAAAAGTTAGCTTGCCATGGGCAGGATCCGAACCTGCGACGTTCGAATGACGGGCTCGATGCTCTACCACTGAGCTACCACTACAGCTATGCCCCCAGCCACTTTTTGGGGTTTATATGTGAATTAAACTTGGGAGTGTCAGTCAGCGCAACCAGTAGCCATAACGGCGAGTGTAGCACACTCTTATGAGCCTATTTGGCGTCACGTAGCACGTGAACCTGCTACGAGTGGGAGCTGACCAATGGTTCCTCGTATACAACCTAAAGACAATAAGTCTGCCAGTACGAGACCCTCGTTAATGAATTAGGGAAAGAAGTGTATACTTAAGGGCTCGTTTTTCGGTGTTTTTACACAAGAATATTGAGACATAACCGACAATAATTCAAAGGAAAGTATAGGGGAAGATATTAGACCGAATGGTAATGTATATATGAAGAAACATGGGTGAAAAGATAACTTCCCTGGGCAGGATCCGAACCTGCAACCTTTGAATAACGCGCTCGATGCTCTACCACTGAGCTACCACGACAGCTATCCCCCAGCCACTTTATGAGGTTTATATGTGAATTAAACTCGGGAGTGTCAGTCAGCGCAACCAGTAGCCATGGCGGCGAGTGTAGCACACTCTTACGAGCCTATTTGGCGTCACGTAGCACGTGAACCTATTACGAGTGGGCAGCTGACCAATAGTCCCTCGTATACAACCTAAAGGCTCTAAGTCTGCCGGTACGAGACCCTCGTTAATGAATTAAGAAAAGAAGTGTATACTTCAGGGCTACTTTTCCTGTGTTTTTACACAATAATAATGAGATCTAACAGACAATAATGCCAAGGAATGTATAGGGGAAGATATTAGACCGAATTGTAGAGTAAATATGAAGAAAAGTGGGTGAAAAGATAACCTGCCATGGGCAGGCTCCGAACCTGGGACCTTCGAATGACGCGCTCGATGCTCTACCACTGAGCTACCACGACAGCTATTCCCCCAGCCACTTTATGGGGTTTATTTATTTATTTATTTATTAGAATACCCTCAGGGCCCGTAGGGCATTACAGAGGGGGTGGGTACAACATATATAACACACAAGAAAAAAAGACAAAATAAAGAAACAAGTAACAGATGCACAAATCAGGAAGGCAACATAAGTCAACTAAAGATGTATAAGAATTCAAGCACATACAAGACAAGGATAGATAAAGGAAACTGCGTATAGTTACAAGCATTGCTGAGAAATTGCAGTCTTGAATAACAAAGGGTCTGTTATTGATACAACGGAAGAGGGAAGGTGGTTCCAATCGGCGGCTGTTTTTGGTAAGAAGGCTGCTGAAAAGAATTTGGTGCGGCAAAACGGAATGGCAACCTTATGCTGATGATCAATGCGCGATGAGTGGTATGACGGTTGTGAAATGAGGTCTCGCTTCATTGATGGATTGTGAAAAAATATCTTGTGAAAAAAATGCAGTCGCGCCAGTTTCCTCCGGACAGTTAATTTTTTTTATGTCAAATAAACATGGGAGTGTCAGTAAGCGTCACCAGTAGCCATGGCGCTGAGTGTAGCACACTCTTATGAGCTCTATTTGGCGTCACGTAGTGCGTGAACATATTACGAGTGGGCAGCTGACCAATAGTCTCTCGTATAAAACCAAAAGGCTCTAAGTCTGCCAGTACGAGACCCTCGTTAATGAGTTAGGGAAAGAAGTGTATACCTAAGGGCTCGTTTTTCTGAGTTTTTACACAATAATATTGAGACATACAGAATGTAATGCCAAGGAAAGTATAGGGGATGATATTAGACTGAAGTGTAATGTAAATATGAAGAAAAGTGGGTAAAAAGATATCTTGCCATGGGCAGGATCCGAACCTGCGGCGTTCGAATGACGGGCTCGATGCTCTACCACTGAGCTACCACTACAGCTATGCCCCCAGCCACTTTATGGGGTTTATATGTGAATTAAACTTGGGAGTGTCAGTCAGCGCCACGAGTAGCCATGGCGCGAGTGTAGCACACTCTTATGAGCTCTATTTGGCGTCACGTAGCGCGTGAACCTATTACGAGTGGGCACCTGACCAATAGTCCCTCGTATAAAACCTAAAGGCTCTAAGTCTGCCAGTACGAGAACCTCGTTAATGAATCAGGGAAAGAAGTGTATACCTAAGGGCTTGTTTTTCTGAGTTTTTACACAATAATAATAAGACATACAGTATATAATGCCAAGGAAAGTATAGGGGAAGATATTAGACTGAAGTGTAATGTAATTATGAAGAAAAGCTGGTAAAAAGATAACTTGCCATGGGCAGGATCCGAACCTGCGACGTTCGAATGACGGGCTCGATGCTCTACCACTGAGCTACCACTACAGCTATGCCCCCAGCCACTTTATGGGGTTTATATGTGAATTAAACTTGGGAGTGTCAGTCAGCGCCACGAGTAGCCATGGCGGCGAGTGTAGCACACTCTTATGAGCCCATTTGGCGTCACGTAGCACGTGAACCTATTACGAGTGGGCAGCTGACCATTAGTCCCTCGTATACAACCTAAAGTCACTAAGTCTGCCAGTAAGAGACCCTCGTTAATGAATTAGAAAAAGAAGTGTATACCTAAGGGCTTGTTTTCTGTGTTTTTACACAATAATAATGAGAACTAACAGACAATAATGCCAAGTAATGTATAGGGGAAGATATTAGACCGAATTGTATTGTAGATATGAAGAAAAGTGGGTGAAAAGATAGCTTGCCGTGGGCAGGATCCGAACCTGCGACCTTCGAATGACGCGCTCGATGCTCTACCACTGATCTACCACGACAGCTATCCCCCAAGCCACTTTATGGGATTTATACGTGAATTAAACATGGGAGTGTCAGTCAGCGCCACCAGTAGCCATGGCGGCGAGTGTAGCACACTCTTATGAGCCTATTTGGCGTCACGTAGCACGTGAACCTATTACGAGTGGGCAGCTGACCAATAGTACCTCGTATACAACTTATAGGCACTAAGTCTGCCAGTACGAGACCCTCGTTAATGAATTAGGAAAAGAAGTGTATACCTAAGGGCTCGTTTTCTGTGTTTTTACACAATAATAACGAGAACTAACAGACAATAATGCCAAGGATTATATAGGGGAAGATATTAGACCGAATTGTAATGTAGATATGAAGAAAAGTGGGTGAAAAGATGGCTTGCCGTGGGCAGGATCCGAACCTGCGACCTTCGAATGACGCGCTCGATGCTCTACCACTGATCTACCACGAGAGCTATCCCCCAAGCCACTTTATGGGATTTATACGTGAATTAAACATGGGAGTGTCAGTCAGCGCCACCAGTAGCCATGACGGCGAGTGTAGCACACTCTTATGAGCCTATTTGGCGTCACGTAGCACGTGAACCTATTACGAGTGGGCAGCTGACCAATAGTCCCTCGTATACAACTTAAAGACACTAAGTCTGCCAGTACGAGACCCTTGTCAATGAATTAGGAAAAGAAGTGTATACTTAAGGGCTCGTTTTCTGTGTTTTTACACAGTAATAATGAGATCTAACAGACAATATTTCCAAGGAAAGCATAGGGGAAGATATTAGACCGAGTGGTAATGTATATATGAAGAAACGTTGGTGATAAGATAACTTCCGTGGATTGGATCCGAACCTGCAACCTTCGAATGACGCGCGATTCTCTACCACTGAGCTACCACGACAGCTATCCTCCAGCCACTTTATGGGGTTTATATGTGAATTAAACATGGGAGTGTCAGTCAGCGCAACCAGTAGCCATGGAGGCGAGTGTAGCACGCTCTTATGAGCCTAGTTGGCGTCACGTAGCACGTGAACCTATTACGAGTGAGCAGCTGACAATAGTCCCTCGTATACAACCTAAAGGCACTAAGTCTGCCAGTACAAGACCCTCGTTAATGAATTAAGGAAAGAAGTGTATACTTGAGGGCTCGTTTTTCTGTGTTTTTACACAATATTATTGAGTTCTAACATACAATAATTCAAATGAAAGTATAGGGGAAGATATTGAACCGAATGGTAATGTATATATGAAGAAACGTGGGTGAAAAGATAACTTCCGTGGGCAAGATCCGAACCTGCAACCTTCGAATGACGTGCTCGATGCTCTGCCACTGAGCTACCTTGACAGCTATCCCCCAGCCACTTTATGGGGTAATAAGTGAATTAAACATGGGAGTGTCAGTCAGCGCAACCAGTAGCCATGGCGGCGGGTGTAGCACACTCCTATGAGCCTATTTGGCGTCACGTAGCACGTGAACCTATTACGAGTGGGCAGCTGACCAAAAGTCCCTCGTATACAACCTAAAGGCACTAAGTCTGCCATTACGAGACCCTCGTTAATGAATCAAGGAAAGAAGTGTGTACTTAAGGGCTCGTTTTTCTGTGTTTTTACACAATAATAATGAGATCTAACAGACAATAATGCCAACGAATGTATAGAGGAAGATATTAGACCGAATTGTAATGTAAATATGAAGAAAAGTGGGGGAAAAGTTAGCTTGCCATGGGCAGGATCCGAACCTGCGACGTTCGAATGACGGGCTCGATGCTCTACCACTGAGCTACCACTACAGCTATGCCCCCAGCCACTTTTTGGGGTTTATATGTGAATTAAACTTGGGAGTGTCAGTCAGCGCAACCAGTAGCCATAACGGCGAGTGTAGCACACTCTTATGAGCCTATTTGGCGTCACGTAGCACGTGAACCTGCTACGAGTGGGAGCTGACCAATGGTTCCTCGTATACAACCTAAAGACAATAAGTCTGCCAGTACGAGACCCTCGTTAATGAATTAGGGAAAGAAGTGTATACTTAAGGGCTCGTTTTTCGGTGTTTTTACACAAGAATATTGAGACATAACCGACAATAATTCAAAGGAAAGTATAGGGGAAGATATTAGACCGAATGGTAATGTATATATGAAGAAACATGGGTGAAAAGATAACTTCCCTGGGCAGGATCCGAACCTGCAACCTTTGAATAACGCGCTCGATGCTCTACCACTGAGCTACCACGACAGCTATCCCCCAGCCACTTTATGAGGTTTATATGTGAATTAAACTCGGGAGTGTCAGTCAGCGCAACCAGTAGCCATGGCGGCGAGTGTAGCACACTCTTACGAGCCTATTTGGCGTCACGTAGCACGTGAACCTATTACGAGTGGGCAGCTGACCAATAGTCCCTCGTATACAACCTAAAGGCTCTAAGTCTGCCGGTACGAGACCCTCGTTAATGAATTAAGAAAAGAAGTGTATACTTCAGGGCTACTTTTCCTGTGTTTTTACACAATAATAATGAGATCTAACAGACAATAATGCCAAGGAATGTATAGGGGAAGATATTAGACCGAATTGTAGAGTAAATATGAAGAAAAGTGGGTGAAAAGATAACCTGCCATGGGCAGGCTCCGAACCTGGGACCTTCGAATGACGCGCTCGATGCTCTACCACTGAGCTACCACGACAGCTATTCCCCCAGCCACTTTATGGGGTTTATTTATTTATTTATTTATTAGAATACCCTCAGGGCCCGTAGGGCATTACAGAGGGGGTGGGTACAACATATATAACACACAAGAAAAAAAGACAAAATAAAGAAACAAGTAACAGATGCACAAATCAGGAAGGCAACATAAGTCAACTAAAGATGTATAAGAATTCAAGCACATACAAGACAAGGATAGATAAAGGAAACTGCGTATAGTTACAAGCATTGCTGAGAAATTGCAGTCTTGAATAACAAAGGGTCTGTTATTGATACAACGGAAGAGGGAAGGTGGTTCCAATCGGCGGCTGTTTTTGGTAAGAAGGCTGCTGAAAAGAATTTGGTGCGGCAAAACGGAATGGCAACCTTATGCTGATGATCAATGCGCGATGAGTGGTATGACGGTTGTGAAATGAGGTCTCGCTTCATTGATGGATTGTGAAAAAATATCTTGTGAAAAAAATGCAGTCGCGCCAGTTTCCTCCGGACAGTTAATTTTTTTTATGTCAAATAAACATGGGAGTTCAGTAAGCGTCACCAGTAGCCATGGCGCTGAGTGTAGCACACTCTTATGAGCTCTATTTGGCGTCACGTAGTGCGTGAACATATTACGAGTGGGCAGCTGACCAATAGTCTCTCGTATAAAACCAAAAGGCTCTAAGTCTGCCAGTACGAGACCCTCGTTAATGAGTTAGGGAAAGAAGTGTATACCTAAGGGCTCGTTTTTCTGAGTTTTTACACAATAATAATGAGACATACAGAATGTAATGCCAAGGAAAGTATAGGGGATGATATTAGACTGAAGTGTAATGTAAATATGAAGAAAAGTGGGTAAAAAGATATCTTGCCATGGGCAGGATCCGAACCTGCGGCGTTCGAATGACGGGATCGATGCTCTACCACTGAGCTACCACAACAGCTATGCCCCCAGCCACTTCATGGGGTTTATATGTGAATTAAACTTGGGAGTGTCAGTCAGCGCCACGAGTAGCCATGGCGGCGAGTGTAGCACACTCTTATGAGCTCTATTTGGCGTCACGTAGCGCGTGAACCTATTACGAGTGGGCACCTGACCAATAGTCCCTCGTATAAAACCTAAAGGCTCTAAGTCTGCCAGTACGAGAACCTCGTTAATGAATCAGGGAAAGAAGTGTATACCTAAGGGCTTGTTTTTCTGAGTTTTTACACAATAATAATAAGACATACAGTATATAATGCCAAGGAAAGTATAGGGGAAGATATTAGACTGAAGTGTAATGTAATTATGAAGAAAAGCTGGTAAAAAGATAACTTGCCATGGGCAGGATCCGAACCTGCGACGTTCGAATGACGGGCTCGATGCTCTACCACTGAGCTACCACTACGGCTATGCCCCCAGCCACTTTATGGGGTTTATATGTGAATTAAACTTGGAAGTGTCAGTCAGCGCCACGAGTAGCCATGGCGGCGAGTGTAGCACACTCTTATGAGCTCTATTTGGCGTCAGGTATCGCGTGAGCCTATTACAAGTGGGCAGCTGACCAATAGTCCCTCGTATACAACCTAAAGGCTCTACGTCTGCCAGTACGAGACCGTCGTTAATGAATTAAGGAAAGAAGTGTATACTTAAGGGCTCGTTTTCCTGTGTTTTTACACAATAATATTGAGATCTAACAGACATTAATGCCAAGGAAAGTATAGGTAAGATATTAGACCAAATTGTATTGTAAATATGAAGAAAAGTGGGTAAAAAGATAACTTGCCGTGGGGAGGATCCAAACCTGCGACCTTCGAATGACGCCCTCGATACTCTACCACTGAGCTACCACGACAACTATCCCCCCAGCCACTTTATGGGGTTTATATGTGAATTAAACATGTGTGTGTCAGTAAGCGCCACCAGTAGCCATGGCGCTGAGTATAGAACACTCTCATGAGCTCTATTTGGCGTCACGTAGCACGTGAACTTAATACGAGTGGGCACCTGACCAAAAGTCCCTCGTATACAACCTAAAGGCTCTAAGTTTGCCAGTACGAGACCCTCGTTAATGAATTAGGGAAAGAAGTGTATACTTAAGGGCTCGTTTTTCGGTGTTTTTACACAAGAATATTGAGACATAACAGACAATAATTCAAAGGAAAGTATAGGGGAAGATATTAGACCGAATGGTAATGTATATATGAAGAAACGTGGGTGAAAAAATAACTTCCGTGGGCAAGATCCGAACCTGCAACCTTCGAATGACGTGCTCGATGCTCTGCCACTGAGATACCTTGACAGCTATCCCCCAGCCACTTTATGGGGTTTGTAAGTGAATTAAACATGGGAGTGTCAGTCAGCGCAACCAGTAGCCATGGCGGCGAGTGTAGCACACTCTTATGAGCCTATTTGGCGTCACGTAGCACGTGAACCTACTACGAGTGGGCAGCTGACCAAAAGTCCCTCGTATACAACCTAAAGGCACTAAGTCTGCCAGTACGAGACCCTCGTTAATGAATCAAGGAAAGAAGTGTGTACTTAAGGGCTCGTTTTTTTGTGTTTTTACACAATATTAATGAGATATAACAGACAATAATGCCAAGGAATGTATAGGGGAAGCTATTAGATCGAATTGTAATGTAAATATGAAGAAAAGTGGGTGAAAAGTTAGCTTGCCATGGGCAGGATCCGAACCTGCGACCTTCGAATGACGCGCTCAATGCTCTACCACTGAGCTACCACGACAGCTATCCCCGCAGCCACTTTATGGGATTTATACGTGAATTAAACATGGGAGTGTAATTCAGCGCCACCAGTAGCCATGGCGGCAAGTGTAGCACACTCTTATCAGCCTAATTGGCGTCACGTAGCACGTGAACCTATTACGAGTGGGCAGCTGACCAATCGTCCCTCGTATACAACCTAAAGGCACTAAGTCTGCCAGTACGAGACCCTCGTTAATGAATTAAGAAAAGAAGTGTATACTTGAAGGCTCGTTTTTCTGTGTTTTTACACAATAATATTGAGATCTAACAGACAATAATTCAAAGGAAAGTATAGGGGAAGATATTAGACCAAATGGTAATGTATATATAAAGAAACATGTGTGAAAAGATAACTTCCGTGGGCAGGATCCGAACCTGCAACCTTCGAATGACGCGCTCGATGCTCTACCACTGAGCTACCACGACAGCTATCCCCCAGCCACTTTATGGGGTTTATATGCGAATTAAACATGGGAGTGTCAGTCAGCGCAACCAGTAGCCATGGCGGCGAGTGTAGCACACTCTATGAGCCTAGTTGGCGTCACGTAGCACGTGAACCTATTACAAGTGGGCAGCTGACCAATGGTCCCTCGTATACAGCCTAAAGGTACTAAGTCTGCCAGTACGACACCCTTGTTAATGAATTAAGGAAAGAAGTGTATACTTGAGGGCTCGTTTTTCTTTGTTTTTACACAACAATAACGAGGTATAACAGACAATAATGCCAAGGAATGTATAGGGGAAGATATTAGACCGAATTGTAATGTAAATATGAAGAAAAGTGGGTGAAAAGATAACTTCCGTGGGCAGGATCCGAACCTGCAACCTTCGAATGACGCGCTCGATGCTCTACCACTGAGCTACCACGACAGCTATCCCCCAGCCACTTTATGGGGTTTATATGCGAAATAAACATGGGAGTGTCAGTCAGCGCAACCAGTAGCCATGGCGGCGAGTGTAGCACACTCTATGAGCCTAGTTGGTGTCACGTAGCACGTGAACCTATTACAAGTGGGCAGCTGACCAATAGTCCCTCGTATACAACCTAAAGGCACTACGTCTGCCAGTACGAGACCCTCGTTAATGAAATAAGGAAAGAAGTGTATACTTGAGGGCTCGTTTTTCTGTGTTTTTACACAATAATATTGAGTTCTAACATACAATAATTCAAATGAAAGTATAGGGGAAGATATTAGACCGAATGGTAATGTATATATGAAGAAACGTGGGTGAAAAGATAACTTCCGTGGGCAAGATCCGAACCTGCAACCTTCGAATGACGTGCTCGATGCTCTGCCACTGAGCTACCATGACAGCTATCCCCGCAGCCACTTTATGGGATTTATACGTGAATTAAACATGGGAGTGTCATTCAGCGCCACCAGTAGCCATGGCGGCAAGTGTAGCACACTCTTATCAGCCTAATTGGCGTCACGTAGCACGTGAACCTATTACGACTGGGCAGCTGACCAATGGTCCCTCGTATACAACTTAAAGGCACTAAGTCTGCCAGTACGAGACCCTCGTTAATAAATTAAGGAAAGAATTGTGTACTTAAGGGCTCGTTTTTCTGTGTTTTTACACAATAATAATGAGACATAACAGAATATAATGCCAAGGAAAGTATAGAGGAAGATGTTAGACTGAAGTGTAATGTAAATTTGAAGAAAAGTGGGTGAAAGGATAGCTTGCCATGGGCAGGATGCGAACCTGCGACGTTCAAATGACGCGCTCGATGCTCCACCACTGAGCTACCACTACAGCTATGCCCCCAGCCACTTTATGAGGTTTATATGTGAATTAAACATGGGAGTTTCAGTCAGCGCAACCAGTAGCCATGGCGGCGAGTGTAGCACACTCTTATGAGCCTAGTTGGCGTCACGTAGCACGTGAACCTAGTACGAGTGGGCAGCTGACCAAAAGTCCCTCGTATACAACCTAAAGGCACTAAGTCTGCCAGTACGAGACCCTCGTTAATGAATCAAGGAAAGAAGTGTGTACTTAAGGGCTCGTTTTTTTGTGTTTTTACACAATAATAATGAGATCTAACAGACAATAATGCCAAGGAATGTATAGGGGAAGCTATTAGACCGAATTGTAATGTAAATATGAAGAAAAGTGGGTGAAAAGTTAGGTTGCCATGGGCAGGATCCGAACCTGCGACCTTCGAATGACGCGCTCGATGCTCTACCACTGAGCTACCATGACAGCTATCCCCGCAGCCACTTTATGGGATTTATACGTGAATTAAACATGGGAGTGTCATTCAGCGCCACCAGTAGCCATGGCGGCAAGTGTAGCACACTCTTATCAGCCTAATTGGCGTCACGTAGCACGTGAACCTATTACGACTGGGCAGCTGACCAATGGTCCCTCGTATACAACTTAAAGGCACTAAGTCTGCCAGTACGAGACCCTCGTTAATAAATTAAGGAAAGAATTGTGTACTTAAGGGCTCGTTTTTCTGTGTTTTTACACAATAATAATGAGATCTAACAGACAATAATGCCAAGGAATGTATAGGGGAAGCTATTAGACCGAATTGTAATGTAAATATGAAGAAAAGTGGGTGAAAAGTTAGGTTGCCATGGGCAGGATCCGAACCTGCGACCTTCGAATGACGCGCTCGATGCTCTACCACTGAGCTACCATGACAGCTATCCCCGCAGCCACTTTATGGGATTTATACGTGAATTAAACATGGGAGTGTCATTCAGCGCCACCAGTAGCCATGGCGGCAAGTGTAGCACACTCTTATCAGCCTAATTGGCGTCACGTAGCACGTGAACCTATTACGACTGGGCAGCTGACCAATGGTCCCTCGTATACAACTTAAAGGCACTAAGTCTGCCAGTACGAGACCCTCGTTAATAAATTAAGGAAAGAATTGTGTACTTAAGGGCTCGTTTTTCTGTGTTTTTACACAATAATAATGAGACATAACAGAATATAATCCAAGGAAAGTATAGCGGAAGATATTAGACCAAATGGTGATGTATATATGAAGAAACATGGGTGAAAAGATAACTTGCCATGGGCAGGATCCGAACCTGCGACGTTCGAATGACGCGCTCGATGCTCTACCACTGAGCTACCACTACAGCTATGCCCCCAGCCACTTTATGGGGTTTATATGTGAATTAAACTTGGGAGTGTCAGTCAGCGCCACGAGTAGCCATGGCGGCGAGGGAAACACACTCTTATAAGCCTATTTGGCGTCACATAGCACGTGAACGTATTAACAGTGAGCAGCTGACTATAGTCCCTCGTATACAACCTAAAGCCACTAAGTCTGCCAGTACGACACCCTTGTTAATGAATTAAGGAAAGAAGTGTATACTTGAGGGCTCGTTTTTCTGTGTTTTTACACAACAATAACGAGGTCTAACAGACAATAATGCCAAGGAATGTATTTGGGAAGATATTAGACCGAATTGTAATGTAAATATGAAGAAAAGTGGGTGAAAAGATAACTTCCGTGGGCAGGATCCGAACCTGCAACCTTCGAATGACGCGCTCGAGGCCCTACCACTGAGCTACCACGGCAGCTATCCCCCAGCCACTCTATGGGGTTTATATGTGAAATGAACATGGGAGTGTCACTCAGCGCAACCAGTAGCCATGGCGGCGAGTGTAGCACACTCTTATAAGCCCATTTGGCGTCACGTAGCACGTGAACCTATTACGAGTGGGCAGCTGACCAATAGTCCCTCGTATACAACCTAAAGGCACTAAGTCTGCCAGTACGAGACCCTCGTTAATGAATTAGGAAAAGAAGTGTATACCTAAGGGCTCGTTTTTCTGTGTTTTTACACAATAATAATGAGACATAACAGAATATAATGCCAAGGAAAGTATAGGGGAAGATATTAGACCAAATTTCCATGTATATATGAAGAAACATGGGTGAAAAGATAACTTGCCATGGGCAGGATCCGAACCTGCGACGTTCGAATGACGCGCTCGATGCTCTACCACTGAGCTACCACTACAGCTATGCCCCCAGCCACTTTATGGGGTTTATATATCCCAAACCAACACGGCTTTCGGGAAAAACGCTCTTGCAACACCCAACTATTCGAATTGTTGATAGACTTGCACAAATCCATGCATAGCTCTGCTCCTACAGATGCTATTTTTATAGACCTTTCAAAGGCTTTTGATCGCGTCCAACATAACCGATTAATAACTAAAGTCCGTAACCTCCAGCTTGATCAGAAAACAATCCAATGGATTCAAGAGTTCCTCTGTAACCGGTCGCAATCGGTCAAACTTAACCACATAATTTCCAGAAAGTGCATGGTAAAATCCGGTGTCCCCCAGGGCTCCGTGCTCGGACCATTATTATTTTTGGTCTACATCAATGACATTGGATCTAATATTGTTTCTTCTCTACGCCTATTTGCAGATGATTGTGTTATATATAAGGCGATTACCGAACCGAATGACAGTAGCATTCTACAGTCAGATTTGTTAAAACTCGCAGAGTGGTGCAATTTGTGGCAGATGCACATCAACGCTGAAAAAACCAAACATACTAGATTTACTTCCGTAGCCAAACCCTCATCATCCGTCAGATACATAGTTAATAGCACCGTAATTGAGACCGTTTCATCCACAAAATACCTCGGCATTTTCTTTAGTTCCGACCTAACCTGGAACAGTCACATTGAATACATCACCAGCAAATCATCAAAAAAACTCGGTCTTTTGAAACGCCGCTTCAGATGCGCAAACTTGAAAACTAAACTTCATGCATATCAAGCTCTGATCAGGCCTTCACTAGAGTATGCGTAAACCATCTGGCATCCACACACGGCAATGTTATCTGATATGCTAGAATCGGTACAAAATAAAGCAGCTTGGTTTATCACCTCCTGTCATTCTCGCCACCAAAGCGTAACATGTCTTAAGCGTTCTCTGAACCTTCCATTGCTTGCCACGCGCAGAAAGTTGTCCCGCCTATGTTTTTTCCATAGTTTATATCATAGTGACTCGTCATTTTCCCGATCATTCATTCACCCAGCTCCCTACGTTTCTGATCGCGTTGGTCATGCACATAAGGTCAATACAATATATTCACGCACTAAGAAATACCAATTTTCACCTCTGCTGTTATCCATTAACGAGTGGAACGCGCTGCCCTCAAACATCGTCGCTATTACAGAACCCTTCCTTTTCCAGTCTGCAGTACAAACTTACTTAGAAGTTGACAATAATTTGTAACCACCATTGACATTTAATGTGTAACGCATGCTCAGAGAATGTTTATTGCTATTTCTTGAAATATGTTTCCTGTTATGGTGGGCTGCTTACTGTGTTTTTTGCTTATTGTGTTATTAGTAATGTTGCTTGGGCTATCGGTCTGTTTGATTACTAGTATTACTCCTTGACATGTTGTTTTACTGATGCTATAGTAACCTCTTGTATGTATCCCCCCTTATGTATTGCCCTCCGGGCTCTTAAGGTATTTAAATAAATAAATAAATATGTGAATTAAACTTGGGAGTGTCAGTCAGCGCCACGAGTAGCCATGGCGGCGAGGGAAACACACTCTTATAAGCCTATTTGGCGTCACATAGCAAGTGAACCTATTACGAGTGGGCAGCTGACCAATAGTCCCTCGTATACAACTTAAAGGCACTAAGTCTGCCAGTACGAGACCCTCGTTAATGAATTAGGAAAAGAAGTGTATACCTAAGGGCTCGTTTTCTGTGTTTTTACACAATAATAATGAGAACTAACAGACAATAATGCCAAGGAATGTATAGGGGAAGATATTAGACCGAATTGTAATGTAGATATGAAGAAAAGTGGGTGAAAAGATGGCTTGCCGTGGGCAGGATCCGAACCTGCGACCTTCGAATGACGCGCTCGATGCTCTACCACTGATCTACCACGACAGCTATCCTCCAAGCCACTTTATGGGATTTATACGTGAATTAAACATGGGAGTGTCAGTCAGCGCCACCAGTAGCCATGGCGGCGATTGTAGCACACTCTTATGAGCCTATTTGGCGTCACGTAGCACGTGAACCTATTACGAGTGGGCAGCTGACCAATAGTCCCTCGTATACAACTTAAAGCCACTAAGTCTGCCAGTACGAGAGCCTCGTTAATGAATTAGGAAAAGAAGTGTATACTTAGGGGCTCGTTTTCTGTGTTTTTACACAATAATAATGAGATCTAACAGACAATATTTCCAAGGAAAGCATAGGGGAAGATATTAGACCGAGTGGTAATGTATATATGAAGAAACGTTGGTGAAAAGAATACTTCCGTGGATTGGATCCGAACCTGCAACCTTCGAATGACGCGCGATTCTCTACCACTGAGCTACCACGACAGCTATCCTCCAGCCACTTTATGGGGTTTATATGTGAATTAAACATGGGAGTGTCAGTCAGCGCAACCAGTAGCCATGGAGGCGAGTGTAGCACGCTCTTATGAGCCTAGTTGGCATCACGTAGCACGTGAACCTATTACGAGTGGGCAGCTGACCAACGGTCCCTCGTATACAACCTAAAGGCACTAAGTATGCCAGTACGAGACCCTCGTTAATGAATTAAGGAAAGAAGTGTATACTTGAGGGCTCGTTTTTCTGTGTTTTTACACAATAATACTGAGATCTAACAGACACTAATTCAAAGGAAAGTATAGGGGAAGATATTAGACCGAATGGTAATGTATATATGAAGAAACGTGGGTGAAAAGATAACTTCCGTGGGCAGGATCCGAACCTGTGACATTCGAATGACGCGCTCGATTCTCTAATACTGAGCTACCACTACAGCTATGCCCCCAGCCACTTTATGGGGTTTATATGTGAATTAAACTTGGGAGTGTCAGTCAGCGCCACGAGTAGCCATGCCGGCGAGGGTAGCACACTCTTATAAGCCTATTTGGCGTCACATAGCACGTGAACCTATTACGAGTGAGCAGCTGACAATAGTCCCTCGTATACAACCTAAAGGCACTAAGTCTGCCAGTACAAGACCCTCGTTAATGAATTAAGGAAAGAAGTGTATACTTGAGTGCTCGTTTTTCTGTGTTTTTACACAATAATATTGAGTTCTAACATACAATAATTCAAATGAAAGTATAGGGGAAGATATTAGACCGAATGGTAATGTATATATAAAGAAACATGTGTGAAAAGATAACTTCCGTGGGCAGGATCCGAACCTGCAACCTTCGAATGACGCGCTCGATGCTCTGCCACTGAGCTACAACTACAGCTATGCCGCCAGCCACTTTACGGGGTTTATATGTGAAATAAACTTGGGAGTGTTAGTCAGCGCCACGAGTAGCCATGGCGGCGAGGGAAGCACACTCTTATAAGCCTATTTGGCGTCACATAGCACGTGAACGTATTACCAGTGAACAGCTGACAATAGTCCCTCGTATACAACCTAAAGCCACTAAGTCTGCCAGTACGACACCCTTGTTAATGAATTAAGGAAAGAAGTGTATACTTGAGGGCTCGTTTTTCTGTGTTTTTACACAATAATAATGAGGTCTAACAGACAATAATGCCAAGGAATGTATAGGGGAAGATATTAGACCGAATTGTAATGTAAATATGAAGAAAAGTGGGTGAAAAGTTAGCTTGCAGTGGGCAGAATCCAAACCAGCGACCTTCGAATGACGCGCTCGATGCTCTACCACTGAGCTACCACGACAGCTATCCCCCCAGCAACTTTATGGGATTTATACGTGAATTAAACATAGGAGTGTCAGTCAGCGCCACCAGTAGCCATGACTGCGAGTGTAGCACACTCTTATGAGCCTATTTGGCGTCATGTAGCACGTGAACCTATTACGAGTGGGCAGCTGACCAATAGTCCCTCGTATACAACCTATAGGCACTAAGTCTGCCAGTACGAGACCCTCGTTAATGAATTAAGAAAAGAAGTGTATACTTGAAGGCTCGTTTTTCTGTGTTTTTACACAATAATATTGAGATCTAACAGACAATAATTCAAAGGAAAATATAGGGGAAGATATTAGACCAAATGGAGAAGTATATATGAAGAAACATGGGTGAAAAGATAACTTCCGTGGGCAGGATCCGAACCTGCAACCTTCGAATGACGCGCTCGAGGCTCTACCACTGAGCTACCACGACAGCTATCCCCCAGCCACTTTATGGGGTTTATATGTGAAATAAACATTGGAGTGTCACTCAGCGCAACCAGTAGCCATGGCGGCGAGTGTAGCACACTCTTATGAGCCCATTTGGCGTCACGTAGCACGTGAACCTATTACGAGTGGGCAGCTGACCAATAGTCCCTCGTATACAACCTAAAGGCACTAAGTCTGCCAGTACGAGACCCTCGTTAATGAATTAGGAAAAGAAGTGTATACCTAAGGGCTCGTTTTCAGTGTTTTTACACAATAATATTGAGAACTAACAGACAATAATGCGAAGGAAAGTATAGGGGAAGATATTAGACCTAATTGTAATGTAGATATGAAGAAAAGTGGGTGAAAAGATAGCTTGCCGTGGGCCGGATCCGAACCTGCAACCTTCGAATGACGCGCGATTCTCTACCATTGAGCTACCACGACAGCTATCCTTCAGCCACTTTATCGGGTTTATATGTGAATTAAACATGGGAGTGTCAGTCAGCGCAACCAGTAGCCATGGCGGCGAGTGTAGCACGCTCTTATGAGCCTAGTTGGCGTCACGTAGTACGTGAACCTATTGCGAGTGGGCAGCTGACCAATGGTCCCTCGTATACAACCTAAATGCACTAAGTCTGCCAGTACGAGATCCTCGTTAATGAATTAGGAAAAGAAGTGTATACTTAAGGGCTCGTTTTCTGTGTTTTTACACAATAATAATGAGATCTAACAGACAATATTTCCAAGGAAAGCATAGGGGAAGATATTAGACCGAGTGGTAATGTATATATGAAGAAACGTTGGTGAAAAGATAACTTCCGTGGATAGGATCCGAACCTGCAACCTTCGAATGACGCGCGATTCTCTACCACTGAGCTACCACGACAGCTATCCTCCAGCCACTTTATGGGGTTTATATGTGAATTAAACTTAGGAGTGTCAGTCAGCGCAACCAGTAGCCATGGCGGCGAGTGTAGCACACTCTTATGAGCCTAGTTGGCGTCACGTAGCACGTGAACCTATTACGAGTGGGCAGCTGACCAATGGTCCCTCGTATACAACCTAAAGGCACTTAGTCTGCCAGTACAAGACCCTCGTTAATAAATTAAGGAAAGAAGTGTGTACTTAAGGGCTCGTTTTTCTGTGTTTTTACACAATAATAATGAGACATAACAGAAGATAATGCCAAGGAAAGTATAGGGGAAGATATTAGACTGAAGTGTAATGTAAATATGAAGAAAACTGGGTGAAAAGTTAACTTGACATGGGCAGGATCCGAACCTGCGACGTTCGAATGACGCGCTCGATGCTCTACGACTGAGCTACCACTACAGCTATGCCCCCAGCCACTTTATGGGGTTTATATGTGAAATAAACTTGGGAGTGTCAGTCAGCGCCACGACTAGCCATGGCGGCGAGGGAAGCACACTCTTATAAGCCTATTTGGCGTCACATAGCACGTGAACGTATTACGAGTTAACAGCTGACAATAGTCCCTCGTATACAACCTAAAGCCACTAAGTCTGCCAGTACGACACCCTTGTTAATGAATTAAGGAAAGAAGTGTATACTTGAGGGCTCGTTTTTCTGTGTTTTTACACAATATTATTGAGATCTAACAGACAATAATTCAAAGGAAAGTATAGGGGAAGATATTAGACCGAATGGTAATGTATATATGAAGAAACGTGGGTGAAAAGATAACTTCCGTGGGCAGGATCCGAACCTGTGACGTTCGAATGACGCGCTCGATTCTCTACCACTGAGCTACCACGACAGCTATCCTCCAGCCACTTTATGGGGTTTATATGTGAATTAAACATGGGAGTGTCAGTCAGCGCAACCAGTAGCCATGGCGGCGAGTGTAGCACGCTCTTATGAGCCTATTTGGTGTCACATAGCACGTGAACCTATTACGAGTGAGCAGCTGACAATAGTCCCTCGTATACAACCTAAAGGCACTAAGTCTGCCAGTACAAGACCCTCGTTAATGAATTAAGGAAAGAAGTGTATACTTGGGGGCTCGTTTTTCTGTGTTTTTACACAATAATATTGAGTTCTAACATACAATAATTCAAATGAAAGTATAGGGGAAGATATTAGACCGAATGGTAATGTATATATAAAGAAACATGTGGGAAAAGATAACTTCCGTGGGCAGGATCCGAACCTGCAACCTTCGAATGACGCGCTCGATGCTCTACCACTGAGCTACCACTACAGCTATGCCGCCAGCCACTTTATGGGGTTTATATGTGAAATAAACTTGGGAGTGTCAGTCAGCGCCACGAGTAGCCATGGCGGCGAGGGAAGCACACTCTTATAAGCCTATTTGGCGTCACATAGCACGTGAACGTATTACGAGTGAACAGCTGACAATAGTCCCTCGTATACAACCTAAAGCCACTAAGTCTGCCAGTACGACACCCTTGTTAATGAGTTAAGGAAAGAAGTGTATACTTGAGGGCTCGTTTTTCTGTGTTTTTACACAATAATAATGAGGTCTAAGAGACAATAATGCCAAGGAATGTATAGGGGAAGATATTAGACCGAATTGTAATGTAAATATGAAGAAAAGTGGGTGAAAAGTTAGCTTGCAGTGGGCAGAATCCAAACCTGCGACCTTCGAATGACGCGCTCGATGCTCTACCACTGAGCTACCACGACAGCTATCCCCCCAGCCACTTTATGGGATTTATACGTGAATTAAACATAGGAGTGTCAGTCAGCGCCACCAGTAGCCATGACTGCGAGTGGAGCACACTCTTATGAGCCTATTTGGCGTCATGTAGCACGTGAACCTATTACGAGTGGGCAGCTGACCAATAGTCCCTCGTATACAACCTATAGGCACTAAGTCTGCCAGTACGAGACCCAATTAATGAATTAAGAAAAGAAGTGTATACTTGAAGGCTCGTTTTTCTGTGTTTTTACACAATAATATTGAGATCTAACAGACAATAATTCAAAGGAAAGTATAGGGGAAGATATTAGACCCCATGGTGATGTATATATGAAGAAATATGGGTGAAAAGATAACTTCCGTGGGCAGGATCCGAACCTGCAACCTTCGAATGACGCGCTCGAGGCTCTACCACTGAGCTACCACGACAGCTATCCCCCAGCCACTTTATGGGGTTTATATATGAAATAAACATTGGAGTGTCACTCAGCGCAACCAGTAGCCATGGCGGCGAGTGTAGCACACTCTTATGAGCCCATTTGGCGTCACGTAGCACGTGAACCTATTACGAGTGGGCAGCTGACCAATTGTCCCTCGTATACAACCTAAAGGCACTAAGTCTGCCAGTACGAGACCCTCGTTAATGAATTAGGAAAAGAAGTGTATACCTAAGGGCTCGTTTTCTGTGTTTTTACACAATAATAATGAGAACTAACAGACAATACTGCGAAGGAATGTATAGGGGAAGATATTAGACCTAATTGTAATGTAGATATGAAGAAAAGTGGGTGAAAAGATAGCTTGCCGTGGGCAGGATCCGAACCTGCGACCTTCAAATGACGCGCTCGATGCTCTACCACTGATCTAACACGACAGCTATTCCCCAAGCCACTTTATTGGATTTATACATGAATTAAACATGGGAGTGTCAGTCATAGCCACCAGTAGCCATGGCGGCGAGTGTGGCACACTCTTATGAGCCTATTTGGCGTCACGTAGCACGTGAACCTATTACGAGTGGGCAGCTGACAAATAGTCCCTCGTATACAACTTAAAGGCACTAAGTCTGCCAGTACGAGACCCTCGTTATTGAATTAGGAAAAGAAGTGTATACTTAAGGGCTCGTTTTCTGTGTTTTTACACAATATTAATGAGATCTAACAGACAATATTTCCAAGGAAAGCATAGGGGAAGATATTAGACCGAGTGGTAATGTATATATGAAGAAACGTTGGTGAAAAGATAACTTCCGTGGATAGGATCCGAACCTGCAACCTTCGAATGACGCGCGATTCTCTACCACTGAGCTACCACGACAGCTATCCTCCAGCCACTTTATGGGGTTTATATGTGAATTAAACATGGGAGTGTCAGTCAGCGCAACCAGTAGCCATGGCGGCGAGTGTAGCACGCTCTTATGAGCCTAGTTGGCGTCACGTAGCACGTGAACCTATTCCGAGTAGGCAGCTGACCAAAAGTCCCTCGTATACAACCTAAAGGCACTAAGTCTGCCAGTACGAGACCCTCGTTAAAGAATTAAGGAAAGAAGTGTGTACCTAAGGGCTCGTTTTTCTGTGTTTTTACACAATAATATTGAGATCTAACAGACAATAATGCCAAGGAATGTATAGGGGATGATATTAGACCGAATTGTAATGTAAATATGAAGAAAAGTGGGTGAAAAGTTAGCTTGCCGTGGGCAGGATCCGAACCTGCAACCTTCGAATGACGCGCTCGAGGCTCTACCACTGAGCTACCACGACAGCTATCCCCCAGCCACTTTATGGGGTTTATATGTGAAATAAACATTGGAGTGTCACTCAGCGCAACCAGTAGCCATGGCGGCGAGTGTAGTACACTCTTATGAGCCCATTTGGCGTCACGTAGCACGTGAACCTACTAAGAGTGGGCAGCTGACCAATTGTCCCTCGTATACAACCTAAAGGCACTAAGTCTGCCAGTACGAGACCCTCGTTAATGAATTAGGAAAAGAAGTGTATACCTAAGGGCTCGTTTTCTGTGTTTTTACACAATAATAATGAGAACTAACAGACAATAATGCGAAGGAATGTATAGGGGAAGATATTAGACCCAATTGTAATGTATATATGAAGAAACGTTGGTGAAAAGATAACTTCCGTGGATAGGATCCGAACCTGCAACCTTCGAATGACGCGCGATTCTCTACCACTGAGCTACCACGACAGCTATCCTCCAGCCACTTTATGGGGTTTATATGTGAATTAAACTTAGGAGTGTCAGTCAGCGCAACCAGTAGCCATGGCGGCGAGTGTAGCACACTCTTATGAGCCTAGTTGGCGTCACGTAGCACGTGAACCTATTACGAGTGGGCAGCTGACCAATGGTCCCTCGTATACAACCTAAAGGCACTTAGTCTGCCAGTACAAGACCCTCGTTAATAAATTAAGGAAAGAAGTGTGTACTTAAGGGCTCGTTTTTCTGTGTTTTTACACAATAATAATGAGACATAACAGAAGATAATGCCAAGGAAAGTATAGGGGAAGATATTAGACTGAAGTGTAATGTAAATATGAAGAAAACTGGGTGAAAAGTTAACTTGACATGGGCAGGATCCGAACCTGCGACGTTCGAATGACGCGCTCGATGCTCTACGACTGAGCTACCACTACAGCTATGCCCCCAGCCACTTTATGGGGTTTATATGTGAAATAAACTTGGGAGTGTCAGTCAGCGCCACGACTAGCCATGGCGGCGAGGGAAGCACACTCTTATAAGCCTATTTGGCGTCACATAGCACGTGAACGTATTACGAGTTAACAGCTGACAATAGTCCCTCGTATACAACCTAAAGCCACTAAGTCTGCCAGTACGACACCCTTGTTAATGAATTAAGGAAAGAAGTGTATACTTGAGGGCTCGTTTTTCTGTGTTTTTACACAATATTATTGAGATCTAACAGACAATAATTCAAAGGAAAGTATAGGGGAAGATATTAGACCGAATGGTAATGTATATATGAAGAAACGTGGGTGAAAAGATAACTTCCGTGGGCAGGATCCGAACCTGTGACGTTCGAATGACGCGCTCGATTCTCTACCACTGAGCTACCACGACAGCTATCCTCCAGCCACTTTATGGGGTTTATATGTGAATTAAACATGGGAGTGTCAGTCAGCGCAACCAGTAGCCATGGCGGCGAGTGTAGCACGCTCTTATGAGCCTATTTGGTGTCACATAGCACGTGAACCTATTACGAGTGAGCAGCTGACAATAGTCCCTCGTATACAACCTAAAGGCACTAAGTCTGCCAGTACAAGACCCTCGTTAATGAATTAAGGAAAGAAGTGTATACTTGGGTGCTCGTTTTTCTGTGTTTTTACACAATAATATTGAGTTCTAACATACAATAATTCAAATGAAAGTATAGGGGAAGATATTAGACCGAATGGTAATGTATATATAAAGAAACATGTGGGAAAAGATAACTTCCGTGGGCAGGATCCGAACCTGCAACCTTCGAATGACGCGCTCGATGCTCTACCACTGAGCTACCACTACAGCTATGCCGCCAGCCACTTTATGGGGTTTATATGTGAAATAAACTTGGGAGTGTCAGTCAGCGCCACGAGTAGCCATGGCGGCGAGGGAAGCACACTCTTATAAGCCTATTTGGCGTCACATAGCACGTGAACGTATTACGAGTGAACAGCTGACAATAGTCCCTCGTATACAACCTAAAGCCACTAAGTCTGCCAGTACGACACCCTTGTTAATGAGTTAAGGAAAGAAGTGTATACTTGAGGGCTCGTTTTTCTGTGTTTTTACACAATAATAATGAGGTCTAAGAGACAATAATGCCAAGGAATGTATAGGGGAAGATATTAGACCGAATTGTAATGTAAATATGAAGAAAAGTGGGTGAAAAGTTAGCTTGCAGTGGGCAGAATCCAAACCTGCGACCTTCGAATGACGCGCTCGATGCTCTACCACTGAGCTACCACGACAGCTATCCCCCCAGCCACTTTATGGGATTTATACGTGAATTAAACATAGGAGTGTCAGTCAGCGCCACCAGTAGCCATGACTGCGAGTGGAGCACACTCTTATGAGCCTATTTGGCGTCATGTAGCACGTGAACCTATTACGAGTGGGCAGCTGACCAATAGTCCCTCGTATACAACCTATAGGCACTAAGTCTGCCAGTACGAGACCCAATTAATGAATTAAGAAAAGAAGTGTATACTTGAAGGCTCGTTTTTCTGTGTTTTTACACAATAATATTGAGATCTAACAGACAATAATTCAAAGGAAAGTATAGGGGAAGATATTAGACCCCATGGTGATGTATATATGAAGAAATATGGGTGAAAAGATAACTTCCGTGGGCAGGATCCGAACCTGCAACCTTCGAATGACGCGCTCGAGGCTCTACCACTGAGCTACCACGACAGCTATCCCCCAGCCACTTTATGGGGTTTATATGTGAAATAAACATTGGAGTGTCACTCAGCGCAACCAGTAGCCATGGCGGCGAGTGTAGCACACTCTTATGAGCCCATTTGGCGTCACGTAGCACGTGAACCTATTACGAGTGGGCAGCTGACCAATTGTCCCTCGTATACAACCTAAAGGCACTAAGTCTGCCAGTACGAGACCCTCGTTAATGAATTAGGAAAAGAAGTGTATACCTAAGGGCTCGTTTTCTGTGTTTTTACACAATAATAATGAGAACTAACAGACAATACTGCGAAGGAATGTATAGGGGAAGATATTAGACCTAATTGTAATGTAGATATGAAGAAAAGTGGGTGAAAAGATAGCTTGCCGTGGGCAGGATCCGAACCTGCGACCTTCAAATGACGCGCTCGATGCTCTACCACTGATCTAACACGACAGCTATTCCCCAAGCCACTTTATTGGATTTATACATGAATTAAACATGGGAGTGTCAGTCATAGCCACCAGTAGCCATGGCGGCGAGTGTAGCACACTCTTATGAGCCTATTTGGCGTCACGTAGCACGTGAACCTATTACGAGTGGGCAGCTGACAAATAGTCCCTCGTATACAACTTAAAGGCACTAAGTCTGCCAGTACGAGACCCTCGTTATTGAATTAGGAAAAGAAGTGTATACTTAAGGGCTCGTTTTCTGTGTTTTTACACAATATTAATGAGATCTAACAGACAATATTTCCAAGGAAAGCATAGGGGAAGATATTAGACCGAGTGGTAATGTATATATGAAGAAACGTTGGTGAAAAGATAACTTCCGTGGATAGGATCCGAACCTGCAACCTTCGAATGACGCGCGATTCTCTACCACTGAGCTACCACGACAGCTATCCTCCAGCCACTTTATGGGGTTTATATGTGAATTAAACATGGGAGTGTCAGTCAGCGCAACCAGTAGCCATGGCGGCGAGTGTAGCACGCTCTTATGAGCCTAGTTGGCGTCACGTAGCACGTGAACCTATTCCGAGTAGGCAGCTGACCAAAAGTCCCTCGTATACAACCTAAAGGCACTAAGTCTGCCAGTACGAGACCCTCGTTAAAGAATTAAGGAAAGAAGTGTGTACCTAAGGGCTCGTTTTTCTGTGTTTTTACACAATAATATTGAGATCTAACAGACAATAATGCCAAGGAATGTATAGGGGATGATATTAGACCGAATTGTAATGTAAATATGAAGAAAAGTGGGTGAAAAGTTAGCTTGCCGTGGGCAGGATCCGAACCTGCAACCTTCGAATGACGCGCTCGAGGCTCTACCACTGAGCTACCACGACAGCTATCCCCCAGCCACTTTATGGGGTTTATATGTGAAATAAACATTGGAGTGTCACTCAGCGCAACCAGTAGCCATGGCGGCGAGTGTAGTACACTCTTATGAGCCCATTTGGCGTCACGTAGCACGTGAACCTATTAAGAGTGGGCAGCTGACCAATTGTCCCTCGTATACAACCTAAAGGCACTAAGTCTGCCAGTACGAGACCCTCGTTAATGAATTAGGAAAAGAAGTGTATACCTAAGGGCTCGTTTTCTGTGTTTTTACACAATAATAATGAGAACTAACAGACAATAATGCGAAGGAATGTATAGGGGAAGATATTAGACCCAATTGTAATGTAGATATGAAGAAAAGTGGGTGAAAAGATAGCTTGCCGTGGGCAGGATCCGAACCTGCGACCTTCAAATGACGCGCTCGATGCTCTACCACTGATCTACCACGACAGCTATCCCCCAAGCCACTTTATGGGATTTATACATGAATTAAACATGGGAGTGTCAGTCAGCGCCACCAGTAGCCATGGCGGCGAGTGTAGCACACTCTTATGAGCCTATTTGGCGTCACGTAGCACTTGAACCTATTACGAGTGGGCAGCTGACCAGTAGTCCCTCGTATACAACCTATAGGCACTAAGTCTGCCAGTACGAGACCATCGTTAATGAATTAAGAAAAGAAGTGTATACTCGAAGGCTCGTTTTTCTGTGTTTTTACACAATAATATTGAGATCTAACAGACAATAATTCAAAGGAAAGTATAGGGGAAGATATTAGACCGAATGGTAATGTATATATGAAGAAACATGGGTGAAAAGATAACTTCAATGGGCAGGATCCGAACCTGCAACCTTCGAATGACGCGCTCGATGCTCTACCACTGAGCTACCACGACAGCTATCCCCCAGCCACTTTATGGGGTTTATATGTGAAATAAACATGGGAGTGTCAGTCAGCGCAACCAGTAGCCATGGCGGCGAGTTTAGCACACTCTTATGAGCCCATTTGGCGTCACGTAGCACGTGAACCTATTACGAGTGGGCAGCTGACCAATAGTCCCTCGTACACAACCTGAAGGCACTAAGTCTGCCAGTACGAGACCCTCGTTGATGAATTAAGGAAAGAAGTGTGTATTTAAGGGCTCGTTTTTCTGTGTTTTTACACAATAATAATGAGACATAACAGAATATAATGCCAAGGAAAGTATAGAAGAAGATATAAGACTGAAGTGTAATGTAAATATGAAGAAAAGTGGGTGAAAAGATAACTTGCCATGGGCAGGATCCGAACCTGCGACCTTCGAATGACGCGCTCGATGCTCTACCACTGAGCTACCACGACAGCTATCCCCCAAGCCACTTTATGGGATTTATACGTGAATTAAACATGGGTGTGTCAGTCAGCGCCACCAGTATCTATGGCGGCGAGTGTAGCACACTCTTGTGAGCCTATTTGGCGTCATGTAGCACGTGAACCTATTACGAGTGGGCAGCTGACCGATAGTCCCTCGTATACAACCTGAAGGCACTAAGTCTGCCAGTACGAGACCCTCGTTAATGAATTAGGAAAAGAAGTGTATACTTAAGGGCTCGTTTTCTGTGTTTTTACACAATAATAATGAGATCTAACAGACAATAATTCCAAGGAAGGCATAGGGGAAGATATTAGACCGAATGGTAATGTATATATGAAGAAACGTTGGTGAAAAAATAACTTCCGTGGGCAGGATCCGAACCTGCAACCTTCGAATGACGCGCGATTCTCTACCACTGAGCTACCACGAAAGCTATCCCCCAGCCACTTTATGGGGTTTATATGTGAATTAAACATGGGAGTGTCAGTCAGCGCAACCAGTAGCCATGGCGGCGAGTGTAGCACGCTCTTATGAGCCTAGTTGGCGTCACGTAGCACGTGAACCTATTACGAGTGGGCAGCTGACCAATGGTCCCTCGTATACAACCTAAAGGCACTAAGTCTGCCAGTACGAGACCCACGTTAATGAATTAAGGAAAGAAGTGTATACTTGAGGGCTCGTTTTTCTGTGTTTTTAGACAATAATACTGAGATCTAACAGACAATAATTCAAAGGAAAGTATAGGGGAAGATATTAGACCGAATGGTAATGTATATATGAAGAAACGTGGGTAAAAAGATAACTTCCATGGGCAGGATCCAAACCTGCAACCTTCGAATGACGCGCTCGATGCTCTACCACTGAGCTACAACGACAGCTATCCCCGAGCCACTTTATGGGGTTTATAAGTGAATTAAACATGGGAGTGTCAGTCAGCGCCACCAGTAGCCATGGCGGCGAGTGTAGCACACTCTTATGAGCCCATTTGGCGTCACGTAGCACGTGAACCTATTACGAGTGGGCAGCTGACCAATAGTCCCTCGTATACAACCTAAAGGCACTAAGTCCGCCAGTACGAGACCCTCGTTAATGAATTAGGAAAAAAAGTGTTTACTTAAGGGCTCGTTTTCTGTGGTTTTACACAATAATAATGAGATCTAACAGACAATAATGCCAAGGAATGTATAGGGGAAGATATTACCCCGAATTGTAATGTATATATGAAGAAAAGTGGGTGAAAAGTTAGCTTGCCGTGGGCAGGATCCGAACCTGCGACCTTCGAATGACGCGCTCGATGCTCTACCACTGAGCTACCACGACAGCTATCCCCCAAGCCACTTTATGGGATTTATACGTGAATTAAACATGGGAGTGTCAGTCAGCGCCACCAATAGCCATGGCGGCGAGTATAGCACACTCTTATGAGCCTATTTGGCGTCACGTAGCACGTGAACCTATTACGAGTGGGCAGCTGACCAATAGTCCCTCGTATACAACCTAAAGGCACTAAGTCTGCCAGTACGAGACCCTCGTTAATGAATTAGGAAAAAAAGTGTATACTTAAGGGCTCGTTTTCTGTGTTTTTACACAATAATAATGAGATCTAACAGACAATAATGCCAAGGAAAGCATAGAGATGATATTAGACCGAATGGTAATGTATATATGAAGAAACGTTGGTGAAAAGATAACTTCCGTGGGCAGGATCCGAACCTACAACCTTCGAATGACGCGCGATTCTCTACCACTGAGGTACCACGACAGCTATCCTCCTGCCACTTTATGGGGTTTATATGTGAATTAAACATGAGAGTGTCAGTCAGCGGAACCAGTAGCCGAGGCGGCGAGTGTAGCACACTCTTATGAGCCTAGTTGGCGTCACGTAGCACGTGAACGTATTACCAGTGAACAGCTGACAATAGTCCCTCGTATACAACCTAAAGGCACTAAGTCTGCCAGTACGAGACCCTCGTTAATGAATTAGGAAAAGAAGTGTATACCTAAGGGCTCGTTTTCTGTGTTTTTACGCAATAATAATGAGAACTAACAGACAATACTGCGAAGGAATGTATAGGGGAAGATATTAGACCTAATTGTAATGTAGATATGAAGAAAAGTGGGTGAAAAGATAGCTTGCCGTGGGCAGGATCCGAACCTGCGACCTTCAAATGACGCGCTCGATGCTCTACCACTGATCTACCACGACAGCTATCCCTTCAGCCACTTTATGGGATTTATACGTGAATTAAACATAGGAGTGTCAGTCAGCGCCACCAGTAGCCATGACTGCGAGTGGAGCACACTCTAATGAGCCTATTTGGCGTCATGTAGCACGTGAACCTATTACGAGTGGGCAGCTGACCAATAGTCCCTCGTATACAACCTATAGGCACTAAGTCTGCCAGAACGAGACCCAATTAATGAATTAAGAAAAGAAGTGTATACCTGAAGGCTCGTTTTTCTGTGTTTTTACACAATAATATTGAGATCTAACAGACAATAATTCAAAGGAAAGTATAGGGGAAGATATTAGACCCCATGGTGATGTATATATGAAGAAACATGGGTGAAAAGATAACTTCCGTGGGCAGGATCCGAACCTGCAACCTTCGAATGACGCGCTCGAGGCTCTACCACTGAGCTACCACGACAGCTATCCCCCAGCCACTTTATGGGGTTTATATGTGAAATAAACATTGGAGTGTCACTCAGCGCAACCAGTAGCCATGGCGGCGAGTGTAGCACACTCTTATGAGCCCATTTGGCGTCACGTAGCACGTGAACCTATTACGAGTGGGCAGCTGACCAATTGTCCCTCGTATACAACCTAAAGGCACTAAGTCTGCCAGTACGAGACCCTCGTTAATGAATTAGGAAAAGAAGTGTATACCTAAGGGCTCGTTTTCTGTGTTTTTACACAATAATAATGAGAACTAACAGACAATACTGCGAAGGAATGTATAGGGGAAGATATTAGACCTAATTGTAATGTAGATATGAAGAAAAGTGGGTGAAAAGATAGCTTGCCGTGGGCAGGATCCGAACCTGCGACCTTCAAATGACGCGCTCGATGCTCTACCACTGATCTAACACGACAGCTATTCCCCAAGCCACTTTATTGGATTTATACATGAATTAAACATGGGAGTGTCAGTTCTAGCCACCAGTAGCCATGGCGGCGAGTGTAGCACACTCTTATGAGCCTATTTGGCGTCACGTAGCACGTGAACCTATTACGAGTGGGCAGCTGACCAATAGTCCCTCGTATACAACCTATAGGCACTAAGTCTGCCAGTACGAGACCCTCGTTAATGAATTAAGAAAAGAAGTGTATACTCGAAGGCTCGTTTTTCTGTGTTTTTACACAATAATATTGAGATCTAACAGACAATAATTCAAAGGAAAGTATAGGGGAAGATATTAGACCGAATGGTAATGTATATATGAAGAAACATGGGTGAAAAGATAACTTCAATGGGCAGGATCCGAACCTGCAACCTTCGAATGACGCGCTCGATGCTCTACCACTGAGCTACCACGACAGCTATCCCCCAGCCACTTTATGGGGTTTATATGTGAAATAAACATGGGAGTGTCAGTCAGCGCAACCAGTAGCCATGGCGGCGAGTTTAGCACACTCTTATGAGCCCATTTGGCGTCACGTAGCACGTGAACCTATTACGAGTGGGCAGCTGACCAATAGTCCCTCGTACACAACCTGAAGGCACTAAGTCTGCCAGTACGAGACCCTCGTTGATGAATTAAGGAAAGAAGTGTGTATTTAAGGGCTCGTTTTTCTGTGTTTTTACACAATAATAATGAGACATAACAGAATATAATGCCAAGGAAAGTATAGAAGATGATATGAGACTGAAGTGTAATGTAAATATGAAGAAAAGTGGGTGAAAAGATAACTTGCCATGGGCAGGATCCGAACCTGCGACCTTCGAATGACGCGCTCGATGCTCTACCACTGAGCTACCACGACAGCTATCCCCCAAGCCACTTTATGGGATTTATACGTGAATTAAACATGGGAGTGTCAGTCAGCGCCACCAGTATCCATGGCGGCGAGTGTAGCACACTCTTGTGAGCCTATTTGGCGTCATGTAGCACGTGAACCTATTACGAGTGGGCAGCTGACCGATAGTCCCTCGTATACAACCTGAAGGCACTAAGTCTGCCAGTACGAGACCCTCGTTAATGAATTAGGAAAAGAAGTGTATACTTAAGGGCTCGTTTTCTGTGTTTTTACACAATAATAATGAGATCTAACAGACAATAATTCCAAGGAAGGCATAGGGGAAGATATTAGACCGAATGGTAATGTATATATGAAGAAACGTTGGTGAAAAAATAACTTCCGTGGGCAGGATCCGAACCTGCAACCTTCGAATGACGCGCGATTCTCTACCACTGAGCTACCACGAAAGCTATCCCCCAGCCACTTTATGGGGTTTATATGTGAATTAAACATGGGAGTGTCAGTCAGCGCAACCAGTAGCCATGGCGGCGAGTGTAGCACACTCTTATGAGCCCATTTGGCGTCACGTAGCACGTGAACCTAGTACGAGTGGGCAGCTGACCAATTGTCCCTCGTATACAACCTAAAGGCACTAAGTCTGCCAGTACGAGACCCTCGTTAATGAATTAGGAAAAGAAGTGTATACCTAAGGGCTCGTTTTCTGTGTTTTTACACAATAATAATGAGAACTAACAGACAATACTGCGAAGGAATGTATAGGGGAAGATATTAGACCTAATTGTAATGTAGATATGAAGAAAAGTGGGTGAAAAGATAGCTTGCCGTGGGCAGGATCCGAACCTGCGACCTTCAAATGACGCGCTCGATGCTCTACCACTGATCTAACATGACAGCTATTCCCCAAGCCACTTTATTGGATTTATACATGAATTAAACATGGGAGTGTCAGTCATAGCCACCAGTAGCCATGGCGGCGAGTGTAGCACACTCTTATGAGCCTATTTGGCGTCACGTAGCACGTGAACCTATTACGAGTGGGCAGCTGACCAATAGTCCCTCGTATACAACCTATAGGCACTAAGTCTGCCAGTACGAGACCCTCGTTAATGAATTAAGAAAAGAAGTGTATACTCGAAGGCTCGTTTTTCTGTGTTTTTACACAATAATATTGAGATCTAACAGACAATAATTCAAAGGAAAGTATAGGGGAAGATATTAGACCGAATGGTAATGTATATATGAAGAAACATGGGTGAAAAGATAACTTTCTGGGCAGGATCCGAACCTGCAACCTTCGAATGACGCGCACGATGCTCTACCACTGAGCTACCACGACAGCTATCCCCCAGCCACTTTATGGGTTTTATATGTGAAATAAACATGGGAGTGTCAGTCAGCGCAACCAGTAGCCATGGCGGCGAGTTTAGCACACTCTTATGAGCCCATTTGGCGTCACGTAGCACGTGAACCTATTACGAGTGGGCAGCTGACCAATAGTCCCTCGTACACAACCTGAAGGCACTAAGTCTGCCAGTACGAGACCCTCGTTGATGAATTAAGGAAAGAAGTGTGTATTTAAGGGCTCGTTTTTCTGTGTTTTTACACAATAATAATGAGACATAACAGAATATAATGCCAAGGAAAGTATAGAAGAAGATATAAGACTGAAGTGTAATGTAAATATGAAGAAAAGTGGGTGAAAAGATAACTTGCCATGGGCAGGATCCGAACCTGCGACCTTCGAATGACGCGCTCGATGCTCTACCACTGAGCTACCACGACAGCTATCCCCCAAGCCACTTTATGGGATTTATACGTGAATTAAACATGGGAGTGTCAGTCAGCGCCACCAGTATCCATGGTGGCGAGTGTAGCACACTCTTGTGAGCCTATTTGGCGTCATGTAGCACGTGAACCTATTACGAGTGGGCAGCTGACCGATAGTCCCTCGTATACAACCTGAAGGCACTAAGTCTGCCAGTACGAGACCCTCGTTAATGAATTAGGAAAAGAAGTGTATACTTAAGGGCTCGTTTTCTGTGTTTTTACACAATAATAATGAGGTCTAACAGACAATAATGCCAAGGAATGTATAGGGGAAGATATTAGACCGAATTGTAATGTAAATATGAAGAAAAGTGGGTGAAAAGTTAGCTTGCAGTGGGCAGAATCCAAACCTGCGACCTTCGAATGACGCGCTCGATGCTCTACCACTGAGCTACCACGACAGCTATCCCTTCAGCCACTTTATGGGATTTATACGTGAATTAAACATAGGAGTGTCAGTCAGCGCCACCAGTAGCCATGACTGCGAGTGGAGCACACTCTAATGAGCCTATTTGGCGTCATGTAGCACGTGAACCTATTACGAGTGGGCAGCTGACCAATAGTCCCTCGTATACAACCATAGGCACTAAGTCTGCCAGAACGAGACCCAATTAATGAATTAAGAAAAGAAGTGTATACTTGAAGGCTCGTTTTTCTGTGTTTTTACACAATAATATTGAGATCTAACAGACAATAATTCAAAGGAAAGTATAGGGGAAGATATTAGACCCCATGGTGATGTATATATGAAGAAACATGGGTGAAAAGATAACTTCCGTGGGCAGGATCCGAACCTGCAACCTTCGAATGACGCGCTCGAGGCTCTACCACTGAGCTACCACGACAGCTATCCCCCAGCCACTTTATGGGGTTTATATGTGAAATAAACATTGGAGTGTCACTCAGCGCAACCAGTAGCCATGGCGGCGAGTGTAGCACACTCTTATGAGCCCATTTGGCGTCACGTAGCACGTGAACCTATTACGAGTGGGCAGCTGACCAATTGTCCCTCGTATACAACCTAAAGGCACTAAGTCTGCCAGTACGAGACCCTCGTTAATGAATTAGGAAAAGAAGTGTATACCTAAGGGCTCGTTTTCTGTGTTTTTACACAATAATAATGAGAACTAACAGACAATACTGCGAAGGAATGTATAGGGGAAGATATTAGACCTAATTGTAATGTAGATATGAAGAAAAGTGGGTGAAAAGATAGCTTGCCGTGGGCAGGATCCGAACCTTCGACCTTCGAATGACGCGCTCGATGCTCTACCACTGAGCTACCACGACAGCTATCCCCCCAGCCACTTTATGGGATTTGTACGTGAATTAAACATGGGAGTGTCAGTCAGCGCCACCAGTAGCCATGGCGGCGAGTGTAGCACACTCTTATGAGCCTATTTGGCGTCACGTAGCACTTGAACCTATTACGAGTGGGCAGCTGACCAATAGTCCCTCGTATACAACCTATAGGCACTAAGTCTGCCAGTACGAGACCCTCGTTAATGAATTAAGAAAAGAAGTGTATACTCGAAGGCTCGTTTTTCTGTGTTTTTACACAATAATATTGAGATCTAACAGACAATAATTCAAAGGAAAGTATAGGGGAAGATATTAGACCGAATGGTAATGTATATATGAAGAAACATGGGTGAAAAGATAACTTCAATGGGCAGGATCCGAACCTGCAACCTTCGAATGACGCGCTCGATGCTCTACCACTGAGCTACCACGACAGCTATCCCCCAGCCACTTTATGGGGTTTATATGTGAAATAAACATGGGAGTGTCAGTCAGCGCAACCAGTAGCCATGGCGGCGAGTTTAGCACACTCTTATGAGCCCATTTGGCGTCACGTAGCACGTGAACCTATTACGAGTGGGCAGCTGACCAATAGTCCCTCGTACACAACCTGAAGGCACTAAGTCTGCCAGTACGAGACCCTCGTTGATGAATTAAGGAAAGAAGTGTGTATTTAAGGGCTCGTTTTTCTGTGTTTTTACACAATAATAATGAGACATAACAGAATATAATGCCAAGGAAAGTATAGAAGAAGATATAAGACTGAAGTGTAATGTAAATATGAAGAAAAGTGGGTGAAAAGATAACTTGCCATGGGCAGGATCCGAACCTGCGACCTTCGAATGACGCGCTCGATGCTCTACCACTGAGCTACCACGACAGCTATCCCCCAAGCCACTTTATGGGATTTATACGTGAATTAAACATGGGAGTGTCAGTCAGCGCCACCAGTATCCATGGCGGCGAGTGTAGCACACTCTTGTGAGCCTATTTGGCGTCATGTAGCACGTGAACCTATTACGAGTGGGCAGCTGACCGATAGTCCCTCGTATACAACCTGAAGGCACTAAGTCTGCCAGTACGAGACCCTCGTTAATGAATTAGGAAAAGAAGTGTATACTTAAGGGCTCGTTTTCTGTGTTTTACACAATATTAATGAGATCTAACAGACAATAATTCCAAGGAAGGCATAGGGGAAGGTATTAGACCGAATGGTAATGTATATATGAAGAAACGTTGGTGAAAAAATAACTTCCGTGGGCAGGATCCGAACCTGCAACCTTCGAATGACGCGCGATTCTCTACCACTGAGCTACCACGAAAGCTATCCCCCAGCCACTTTATGGGGTTTATATGTGAATTAAACATGGGAGTGTCAGTCAGCGCAACCAGTAGCCATGGCGGCGAGTGTAGCACGCTCTTATGAGCCTAGTTGGCGTCACGTAGCACGTGAACCTACTACGAGTGGGCAGCTGACCAATGGTCCCTCGTATACAACCTAAAGGCACTAAGTCTGCCAGTACGAGACCCACGTTAATGAATTAAGGAAAAAAGTGTATACTTGAGGGCTCGTTTTTCTGTGTTTTTAGACAATAATACTGAGATCTAACAGACAATAATTCAAAGGAAAGTATAGGGGAAGATATTAGACCGAATGGTATTGTATATATGAAGAAACGTGGGTGAAAAGATAACTTCCATGGGCAGGATCCAAACCTGCAACCTTCGAATGACGCGCTCGATGCTCTACCACTGAGCTACAACGACAGCTATCCCCGAGCCACTTTATGGGGTTTATAAGTGAATTAAACATGGGAGTGTCAGTCAGCGCAACCAGTAGCCATGGCGGCGAGTGTAGCACACTCTTATGAGCTTATTTGGCGTCACGTAGCATGTGAACCTATTACGAGTGGGCAGCTGACCAAAAGTCCCTCGTATACAACCTAAAGGCACTAAGTCTGCCAGTACGAGACCCTCGTTAAAGAATTAAGGAAAGAAGTGTGTACCTAAGGGCTCGTTTTTCTGTGTTTTTACACAATAATAACGAGATCAATAATGCCAAGGAATGTATAGGGGAAGATATTAGACCGAATTGTAATGTAAATATGAAGAGAAGTGGGTGAAAAGTTAGCTTGCCGTGGGCAGGATCCGAACCTTCGACCTTCGAATGACGCGCTCGATGCTCTACCACTGAGCTACCACGACAGCTATCCCCCCAGCCACTTTATGGGATTTGTACGTGAATTAAACATGTGAGTGTCAGTCAGCGCCACCAGTAGCCATGGCGGCGAGTGTAGCACACTCTTATGAGCCCATTTGGCGTCACGTAGCACGTGAACCTATTACGAGTGGGCAGCTGACCAATAGTCCCTCGTATACAACCTAAAGGCACTAAGTCCGCCAGTACGAGACCCTCGTTAATGAATTAGGAAAAAAAGTGTTTACTTAAGGGCTCGTTTCCTGTGGTTTTACACAATAATAATGAGATCTAACAGACAATAATGCCAAGGAATGTATAGGGGAAGATATTACCCCGAATTGTAATGTATATATGAAGAAAAGTGGGTGAAAAGTTAGCTTGCCGTGGGCAGGATCCGAACCTGCGACCTTCGAATGACGCGCTCGATGCTCTACCACTGAGCTACCACGACAGCTATCCCCCAAGCCACTTTATGGGATTTATACGTGAATTAAACATGGGAGTGTCAGTCAGCGCCACCAATAGCCACGGCGGCGAGTGTAGCACACTCTTATGAGCCTATTTGGCGTCACGTAGCACGTGAACCTATTACGAGTGGGCAGCTGACCAATAGTCCCTCGTATACAACCTAAAGGCACTAAGTCTGCCAGTACGAGACCCTCGTTAATGAATTAGGAAAAAAAGTGTATACTTAAGGGCTCGTTTTCTGTGTTTTTACACAATAATAATGAGATCTAACAGACAATAATGCCAAGGAAAGCATAGAGAAGATATTAGACCGAATGGTAATGTATATATGAAGAAACGTTGGTGAAAAGATAACTTCCGTGGGCAGGATCCGAACCTACAACCTTCGAATGACGCGCGATTCTCTACCACTGAGGTACCACGACAGCTATCCTCCTGCCACTTTATGGGGTTTATATGTGAATTAAACATGAGAGTGTCAGTCAGCGGAACCAGTAGCCGAGGCGGCGAGTGTAGCACACTCTTATGAGCCTAGTTGGCGTCACGTAGCACGTGAACGTATTACCAGTGAACAGCTGACAATAGTCCCTCGTATACAACCTAAAGCCACTAAGTCTGCCAGTACGACACCCTTGTTAATGAGTTAAGGAAAGAAGTGTATACTTGAGGGCTCGTTTTTCTGTGTTTTTACACAATAATAATGAGGTCTAACAGACAATAATGCCAAGGAATGTATAGGGGAAGATATTAGACCGAATTGTAATGTAAATATGAAGAAAAGTGGGTGAAAAGTTAGCTTGCAGTGGGCAGAATCCAAACCTGCGACCTTCGAATGACGCGCTCGATGCTCTACCACTGAGCTACCACGACAGCTATCCCTTCAGCCACTTTATGGGATTTATACGTGAATTAAACATAGGAGTGTCAGTCAGCGCCACCAGTAGCCATGACTGCGAGTGGAGCACACTCTAATGAGCCTATTTGGCGTCATGTAGCACGTGAACCTATTACGAGTGGGCAGCTGACCAATAGTCCCTCGTATACAACCTATAGGCACTAAGTCTGCCAGAACGAGACCCAATTAATGAATTAAGAAAAGAAGTGTATACTTGAAGGCTCGTGTTTCTGTGTTTTTACACAATAATATTGAGATCTAACAGACAATAATTCAAAGGAAAGTATAGGGGAAGATATTAGACCCCATGGTGATGTATATATGAAGAAACATGGGTGAAAAGATAACTTCCGTGGGCAGGATCCGAACCTGCAACCTTCGAATGACGCGCTCGAGGCTCTACCACTGAGCTACCACGACAGCTATCCCCCAGCCACTTTATGGGGTTTATATGTGAAATAAACATTGGAGTGTCACTCAGCGCAACTAGTAGCCATGGCGGCGAGTGTAGCACACTCTTTTGAGCCCATTTGGCGTCACGTAGGACGTGAACCTATTACGAGTGGGCAGCTGACCAATTGTCCCTCGTATACAACCTAAAGGCACTAAGTCTGCCAGTACGAGACCCTCGTTAATGAATTAGGAAAAGAAGTGTATACCTAAGGGCTCGTTTTCTGTGTTTTTACACAATAATAATGAGAACTAACAGACAATACTGCGAAGGAATGTATAGGGGAAGATATTAGACCTAATTTTAATGTAGATATGAAGAAAAGTGGGTGAAAAGATAGCTTGCCGTGGGCAGGATCCGAACCTGCGACCTTCAAATGACGCGCTCGATGCTCTACCACTGATCTAACACGACAGCTATTCCCCAAGCCACTTTATTGGATTTATACATGAATTAAACATGGGAGTGTCAGTCATAGCCACCAGTAGCCATGGCGGCGAGTGTAGCACACTCTTAGCCTATTTGGCGTCACGTAGCACGTGAACCTATTACGAGTGGGCAGCTGACCAATAGTCCCTCGTATACAACTTAAAGGCACTAAGTCTGCCAGTACGAGACCCTCGTTATTGAATTAGGAAAAGAAGTGTATACTTAAGGGCTCGTTTTCTGTGTTTTTACACAATATTAATGAGATCTAACAGACAATATTTCCAAGGAAAGCATAGGGGAAGATATTAGACCGATTGGTAATGTATATATGAAGAAACGTTGGTGAAAAGATAACTTCCGTGGATAGGATCCGAACCTGCAACCTTCGAATGACGCGCGATTCTCTACCACTGAGCTACCACGACAGCTATCCTCCAGCCACTTTATGGGGTTTATATGTGAATTAAACATGGGAGTGTCAGTCAGCGCAACCAGTAGCCATGGCGGCGAGTGTAGCACGCTCTTATGAGCCTAGTTGGCGTCACGTAGCACGTGAACCTCTTACGAGTAGGCAGCTGACCAAAAGTCCCTCGTATACAACCTAAAGGCACTAAGTCTGCCAGTACGAGACCCTCGTTAAAGAATTAAGGAAAGAAGTGTGTACCTAAGGGCTCGTTTTTCTGTGTTTTTACACAATAATATTGAGATCTAACAGACAATAATGCCAAGGAATGTATAGGGGATGATATTAGACCGAATTGTAATGTAAATATGAAGAAAAGTGGGTGAAAAGTTAGCTTGCCGTGGGCAGGATCCGAACCTGCGACCTTCGAATGACGCACGATTCTCTACCACTGAGCTACCACGACAGCTATCCCCCAGCCACTTTATGGGGTTTATATGTGAATTAAACATGGGAGTGTCAGTCAGCGCAACCAGTAGCCATGGCGGCGAGTGTAGCACACTCTTATGAGCCTAGTTGGCGTCACGTAGAACGTGAACCTATTACGAGTGGGCAGCTGACCAATAGTCCCTCGTATACAACCTATAGGCACTAAGTCTGCCAGTACGAGACCCAATTAATGAATTAAGAAAAGAAGTGTATACTTGAAGGCTCGTTTTTCTGTGTTTTTACACAATAATATTGAGATCTAACAGACAATAATTCAAAGGAAAGTATAGGGGAAGATATTAGACCACATGGTGATGTATATATGAAGAAACATGGGTGAAAAGATAACTTCCGTGGGCAGGATCCGAACCTGCAACCTTCGAATGACGCGCTCGAGGCTCTACCACTGAGCTACCACGACAGCTATCCCCCAGCCACTTTATGGGGTTTATATGTGAAATAAACATTGGAGTGTCACTCAGCGCAACCAGTAGCCATGGCGGCGAGTGTAGTACACTCTTATGAGCCCATTTGGCGTCACGTAGCACGTGAACCTATTACGAGTGGGCAGCTGACCAATTGTCCCTCGTATACAACCTAAAGGCACTAAGTCTGCCAGTACGAGACCCTCGTTAATGAATTAGGAAAAGAAATGTATACCTAAGGGCTCGTTTTCTGTGTTTTTACACAATAATAATGAGAACTAACAGACAATAATGCGAAGGAATGTATAGGGGAAGATATTAGACCCAATTGTAATGTAGATATGAAGAAAAGTGGGTGAAAAGATAGCTTGCCGTGGGCAGGATCCGAACCTGCGACCTTCAAATGACGCGCTCGATGCTCTACCACTGATCTACCACGACAGCTATCCCCCAAGCCACTTTATGGGATTTATACATGAATTAAACATGGGAGTGTCAGTCAGCGCCACCAGTAGCCATGGCGGCGAGTGTAGCACACTCTTATGAGCCTATTTGGCGTCACGTAGCACTTGAACCTATTACGAGTGGGCAGCTGACCAATAGTCCCTCGTATACAACCTATAGGCACTAAGTCTTCCAGTACGAGACCCTCGTTAATGAATTAAGAAAAGAAGTGTATACTCGAAGGCTCGTTTCTCTGTGTTTTTACACAATAATATTGAGATCTAACAGACAATAATTCAAAGGAAAGTATAGGGGAAGATATTAGACCGAATGGTAATGTATATATGAAGAAACATGGGTGAAAAGATAACTTCAATGGGCAGGATCCGAACCTGCAACCTTCGAATGACGCGCTCGATGCTCTACCACTGAGCTACCACGACAGCTATCCCCCAGCCACTTTATGGGGTTTATATGTGAAATAAACATGGGAGTGTCAGTCAGCGCAACCAGTAGCCATGGCGGCGAGTTTAGCACACTTTTATGAGCCCATTTGGCGTCACGTAGCACGTGAACCTATTACGAGTGGGCAGCTGACCAATAGTCCCTCGTACACAACCTGAAGGCACTAAGTCTGCCAGTACGAGACCCTCGTTGATGAATTAAGGAAAGAAGTGTGTATTTAAGGGCTCGTTTTTCTGTGTTTTTACACAATAATAATGAGACATAACAGAATATAATGCCAAGGAAAGTATAGAAGAAGATATAAGACTGAAGTGTAATGTAAATATGAAGAAAAGTGGGTGAAAAGATAACTTGCCATGGGCAGGATCCGAACCTGCGACCTTCGAATGACGCGCTCGATGCTCTACCACTGAGCTACCACGACAGCTATCCCCCAAGCCACTTTATGGGATTTATACGTGAATTAAACATGGGAGTGTCAGTCAGCGCCACCAGTAGCCATGGCGGCGAGTGTAGCACACTCTTGTGAGCCTATTTGGCGTCATGTAGCACGTGAACCTATTACGAGTGGGCAGCTGACCGATAGTCCCTCGTATACAACCTGAAGGCACTAAGTCTGCCAGTACGAGACCCTCGTTAATGAATTAGGAAAAGAAGTGTATACTTAAGGGCTCGTTTTCTGTGTTTTTACACAATAATAATGAGATCTAACAGACAATAATTCCAAGGAAGGCATAGGGGAAGATATTAGACCGAATGGTAATGTATATATGAAGAAACGTTGGTGCAAAAATAACTTCCGTGGGCAGGATCCGAACCTGCAACCTTCGAATGACGCGCGATTCTCTACCACTGAGCTACCACGAAAGCTATCCCCCAGCCACTTTATGGGGTTTATATGTGAATTAAACATGGGAGTGTCAGTCAGCGCAACCAGTAGCCATGGCGGCGAGTGTAGCACGCTCTTATGAGCCTAGTTGGCGTCACGTAGCACGTGAACCTATTACGAGTGGGCAGCTGACCAATGGTCCCTCGTATACAACCTAAAGGCACTAAGTCTGCCAGTACGAGACCCACGTTAATGAATTAAGGAAAGAAGTGTATACTTGAGGGCTCGTTTTTCTGTGTTTTTAGACAATAATACTGAGATCTAACAGACAATAATTCAAAGGAAAGTATAGGGGAAGATATTAGACCGAATGGTAATGTATATATGAAGAAACGTGGGTAAAAAGATAACTTCCATGGGCAGGATCCAAACCTGCAACCTTCGAATGACGCGCTCGATGCTCTACCACTGAGCTACAACGACAGCTATCCCCGAGCCACTTTATGGGGTTTATAAGTGAATTAAACATGGGAGTGTCAGTCAGCGCAACCAGTAGCCATGGCGGCGAGTGTAGCACACTCTTATGAGCTTATTTGGCGTCACGTAGCATGTGAACCTATTACGAGTGGGAAGCTGACCAAAAGTCCCTCGTATACAACCTAAAGGCACTAAGTCTGCCAGTACGAGACCCTCGTTAAAGAATTAAGGAAAGAAGTGTGTACCTAAGGGCTCGTTTTTCTGTGTTTTTACACAATAATAACGAGATCAATTATGCCAAGGAATGTATAGGGGAAGATATTAGACCGAATTGTAATGTAAATATGAAGAGAAGTGGGTGAAAAGTTAGCTTGCCGTGGGCAGGATCCGAACCTTCGACCTTCGAATGACGCGCTCGATGTTCTACCACTGATCTACCACGACAGCTATCCCCCCAGCCACTTTGTGGGATTTGTACGTGAATTAAACATGGGAGTGTCAGTCAGCGCCACCAGTAGCCATGGCGGCGAGTGTAGCACACTCTTATGAGCCCATTTGGCGTCACGTAGCACGTGAACCTATTACGAGTGGGCAGCTGACCAATAGTCCCTCGTATACAACCTAAAGGCACTAAGTCTGCCAGTACGAGACCCTCGTTAATGAATAAGGAAAAAAAGTGTTTACTTAAGTGCTCGTTTTCTGTGGTTTTACACAATAATAATGAGATCTAACAGACATTAATGCCAAGGAATGTATAGGGGAAGATATTACCCCGAATTGTAATGTATATATGAAGAAAAGTGGGTGAAAAGTTAGCTTGCCGTGGGCAGGATCCGAACCTGCGACCTTCGAATGACGCGCTCGATGCTCTACCACTGAGCTACCACGACAGCTATCCCCCAAGCCACTTTATGGGATTTATACGTGAATTAAACATGGGAGTGTCAGTCAGCGCCACCAATAGCCATGGCGGCGAGTGTAGCACACTCTTATGAGCCTATTTGGCGTCACGTAGCACGTGAACCTATTACGAGTGGGCAGCTGACCAATAGTCCCTCGTATACAACCTAAAGGCACTAAGTCTGCCAGTACGAGACCCTCGTTAATGAATTAGGAAAAAAAGTGTATACTTAAGGGCTCGTTTTCTGTGTTTTTACACAATAATAATGAGATCTAACAGACAATAATGCCAAGGAAAGCATAGAGAAGATATTAGACCGAATGGTAATGTATATATGAAGAAACGTTGGTGAAAAGATAACTTCCATGGGCAGGATCCGAACCTACAACCTTCGAATGACGCGCGATTCTCTACCACTGAGGTACCACGACAGCTATCCTCCTGCCACTTTATGGGGTTTATATGTGAATTAAACTTGAGAGTGTCAGTCAGCGGAACCAGTAGCCATGGCGGCGAGTGTAGCACACTCTTATGAGCCTAGTTGGCGTCACGTAGCACGTGAACCTATTACGAGTGGGCAGCTGACCAATGGTCCTTCGTATACAACCTAAAGGCACTAAGTCTGCCAGTACGAGACACTCGTTAATGAATTAAGGAAAAAATTGTGTACTTAAAGGCTCGTTTTTCTGTGTTTTTACACAATAATAATGAGACATAACAGAATGTAATGTCAAGGAAAGTATAGAGGAAGATATTAGACTGAAGTGTAATGTAAGTATGAAGAAAAGTGGGTGAAAAGATAACTTGCCATGGGCAGGGTCCGAACCTGCGACGTTCGAATGACGCGCTCGTTGCTCTACCACTGAGCTACCACGCAGCTATGCCCCCACCCACTTTATAGGGTTTATATGTGAATTAAACATGGGAGTGTCAGTCAGCGCAACCAGTAGCCTTGGCGGCCAGTGTAGCACACTCTTATGAGCCTAGTTGGCGTCAGGTAGCACGTGAACCTAATACGAGTGGGCAGCTGACCAATGGTCCCTCATATACAACCTTAAGGCACTAAGTCTGCCAGTACGAGACCCTCGTTAATAAATTAAGGAAAGAATTGTGTACTTAAGGGCTCATTTTTCTGTGTTTTTACACAATAATAATGAGACATAACAGAATATAATGCCAAGGAAAGTATAGGGGAAGATATTAGACTGAAGTGTATTGTAAATATGAAGAAAACTGGGTGAAATGATAACTTGCCATGGGCAGGATCCGAACCTGCGACGTTCTAATGACGCGCTCGATGCTCTACCACTGAGCTACCACTACAGCTGTGCCCCCAGCCAAGTTATGGGGTTTATATGTGAATTAAACTTGGGAGTGTCAGTCAGCGCCACGAGTAGCCATGGCGGCGAGAGTAGCACACTCTTATGAGCCTATTTGGCGTCACATAGCACGTGAACCTATTACGAGTGAGCAGCTGACAATAGTCCCTCGTATACAACCTAAAGGCACTAAGTCTGCCAGTACGAGACCCTCGTTAATGAATGAAGGAAAGAAGTGTGTACTTAAGGGCTCGTTTTTCTGTGTTTTTACACAATAATAATGAGATCTAACAGACAATAATGCCAAGGAATGTATAGGGGAAGATATTAGACCGAATTGTAATGTAAATATGAAGAAAAGTGGGTGAAAAGTTGGCTTGCCGTGGGCAGGATCCGAACCTGCAACCTTCGAATGTCGCGCTCGATGCTCTACCACTGAGCTACCACGACAGGTATCCCCCCAGCCACTTTATGGGATTTATACATGAATTAAACATGGGAGTGTCAGTCAGCGCCACCAGTAGCCATGGCGGCGAGTGTAGCACACTCTTATGAGCCTATTTGGCGTCACGTAGCACGTGAACCTATTCCGAGTGGGCAGCTGACTAATAGTCCCTCGTATACAACCTAAAGGCACTAAGTCTGCCAGTACGAGACCCTCGTTAATGAATTAAGAAAAGAAGTGTATACTTGAAGGCTCGTTTTTCTGTGCTTTTACTCAATATTATTGAGATCTAACAGACAATAATTCAAAGGAAAGTATAGGGGAAGATATTAGACCGAATGGTAATGTATATATGAAGAAACATGGGTGAAAAGATACCTTCCGTGGGCAGGATTCGAACCTGCAACCTTCGAATGACGCGCTCGATGCTCTACCACTGAGCTACCACGACAGCTATCCCCCAGCCACTTTATGGGATTTATACGTGAATTAAATATGGGAGTGTCAGTCAGCACCACCAGTAGCCATGGCGGCGAGTGTAGCACACTCTTATGAGCCTATTTGACGTCACGTATGACGTGAACCCATTACGAGTGTGCAGCTGACCAATAGTCCCTCGTATACAAACTAAAGGCACTAAGTCTGCCAGTACGAGACCCTCGTTAATGAATTAGGAGAAAAAGTGTATAAATTAAGGGCTCGTTTTCTGTGTTTTTACACAATAATAGTGAGATCTAACAGACAATAATGCCAAGGAATATATAGGGGAAGATATTAGACCGATTTGTAATGTAGATATGAAGAAAAGTGGGTGAAAAGATAGCTTGCCGTGGGCAGGATCCGAACCTGCGACCTTCGAATGACGCGCTCGATGCTCTACCACTGAGCTACCATGACAGCTATCCCCGCAGCCACTTTATGGGATTTATACGTGAATTAAACATGGGAGTGTCATTCAGCGCCACCAGTAGCCATGGCGGCAAGTGTAGCACACTCTTATCAGCCTAATTGGCGTCACGTAGCACGTGAACCTATTATGAGTGGGCAGCTGACCAATAGTCCCTCGTATACAACCTAAAGGCACTAAGTCTGCCAGTACGAGACCCTCGTTAATGAATTAAGAAAAGAAGTGTATACTTGAAGGCTCGTTTTTCTGTGTTTTTACACAATAATATTGAGATCTAACAGACAATAATTCAAAGGAAAGTATAGGGGAAGATATTAGACCGAATGGTAATGTATATATGAAGAAACGTGGGTGAAAAGATAACTTTCCTGGGCAGGATCCAAACCTGCAACCTTCGAATGACGCGCTCGATGCTCTACCACTGAGCTACCACGACAGCTATCCCCCAGCCACTTTATGGGGTTTATATGTGAATTAAACATGGGAGTGTCAGTCAGCGCAACCAGTAGCCATGGCGGCGAGTGTAGCACACTCTTATGAGCCTAGTTGGCGTCACGTAGCACGTGAACCTATTACGACTGGGCAGCTGACCAATGGTCCCTCGTATACAACCTAAAGGCACTAAGTCTGCCAGTACGAGACCCTCGTTAATAAATTAAGGATAGAATTGTGTACTTAAGGGCTCGTTTTGCTGTGTTTTTACACAATAATAATGAGATATAACAGAATATAATGCCAAGGAAAGTATAGGGGAAGATATTAGACCAAATGGTGATGTATATATGAAGAAACATGGGTGAAAAGATAACTTGCCATGGGCAGGATCCGAACCTGCGACGTTCGAATGACGCGCTCGATGCTCTACCACTGAGCTACCACTACAGCTATGCCCCCAGCCACTTTATGGGGTTTATATGTGAATTAAACTTGGGAGTGTCAGTCAGCGCCACGAGTAGCCATGGCGGCGAGGGAAACACACTCTTATAAGCCTATTTGGCGTCACATAGCATGTGAACCTATTACGAGTGGGCAGCTGACCAAAAGTCCCTCGTATACAACCTAAAGGCACTAAGTCTGCCAGTACGAGACCCTCGTTAAAGAATTAAGGAAAGAAGTGTGTACCTAAGGGCTCGTTTTTCTGTGTTTTTACACAATAATAACGAGATCAATAATGCCAAGGAATGTATAGGGGAAGATATTAGACCGAATTGTAATGTAAAAATGAAGAGAAGTGGGTGAAAAGTTAGCTTGCCGTGGGCAGGATCCGAACCTTCGACCTTTGAATGACGCGCTCGATGCTCTACCACTGATCTACCACGACAGCTATCCTCCAAGCCACTTTATGGGATTTATACGTGAATTAAACATGGGAGTGTCAGTCAGCGCCACCAGTAGCCATGGCGGCGAGTGTAGCACACTCTTATGAGCCTATTTGGCGTCATGTAGCACGTGAACATATTACGAGTGGGCAGCTGACCAATAGTCCCTCGTGTACAACCTAAAGGCACTAAGTCTGCCAGTACGAGACCCTCGTTATTGAATTAGGAAAAGAAGTGTATACTTAAGGGCTCGTTTTCTGTGTTTTTACACAATAATAATGAGATCTAACAGACAATAATTCCAAGGAAGGCATAGGGGAAGGTATTAGACCGAATGGTAATGTATATATGAAGAAACGTTGGTGAAAAGATAACTTCCTTGGGCAGGATCCGAACCTGCAACCTTCAAATGACGCGCGATTCTCTACCATTGAGCTACCACGACAGCTATCCCCCAGCCACTTTATGGGGTTTATATGTGAATTAAACATGGGAGTGTCAGTCAGCGCAACCAGTAGCCATGGCGGCGAGTGTTGCACGCTCTTATGAGCCTATTTGGCGTCACGTAGCACGTGAACCTATTACGAGTGGGCAGCTGACCAATGGTCCCTCGTATACAACCTAAAGGCACTAAGTCTGCCAGTACGAGATCCTCGTTAATGAATTAGGAAAAGAAGTGTATACTTAAAGGCTCGTTTTCTGTGTTTTTACACAATAATAATGAGATCTAACAGACAATATTTCCAAGGAAAGCATAGGGGAAGATATTAGACCGAGTGGTAATGTATATATGAAGAAACGTTGGTGAAAAGATAACTTCCGTGGATAGGATCCGAACCTGCAACCTTCGAATGACGCGCGATTCTCTACCACTGAGCTACCACGACAGCTATCCTCCAGCCACTTTATGGGGTTTATATGTGAATTAAACATGGGAGTGTCAGTCAGCGCAACCAGTAGCCATGGCGGCGAGTGTAGCACGCTCTTATGAGCCTAGTTGGCGTCACGTAGCACGTGAACCTATTACGAGTGGGCAGCTCACTAAAGGTCCCTCGTATAACCCCTAAAGGCACTAAGTCTGCCAGTACGAGACCCTCGTTAATGAATTAAGGAAAGAAGTGTATACTTGAGGGCTCGTTTTTCTGTGTTCTTACACAATAATACTGAGATCTAACAGACACTAATTCAAAGGAAAGTATAGGGGAAGATATTAGACCGAATGGTAATGTATATATGAAGAAACGTGGGTGAAAAAATAACTTTCCTGGGCAGGATCCAAACCTGCAACCTTCGAATGACGCGCTCGATGCTCTACCACTGAGCTACCACGACAGCTATCCCCCAGCCACTTTATGGGGTTTATATGTGAATTAAACATGGGAGTGTCAGTCAGCGCAACCAGTAGCCATGGCGGCGAGTGTAGCACACTCTTATGAGCCTAGTTGGCGTCACGTAGCACGTGAACCTATTACGACTGGGCAGCTGACCAATGGTCCCTTGTATACAACCTAAAGGCACTAAGTCTGCCAGTACGAGACCCTCGTTAATAAATTAAGGAAAGATTTGTGTACTTAAGGGCTCATTTTTCTGTGTTTTTACACAATAATAATGAGACATAACAGAATATAATGCCAAGGAAAGTATAGGGGAAGATATTAGACTGAAGTGTAATGTAAATATGAAGAAAACTGGGTGAAATGATAACTTGCCATGGGCAGGATCCGAACCTGCGACGTTCTAATGACGCGCTCGATGCTCTACCACTGAGCTACCACTACAGCTGTGCCCCCAGCCAAGTTATGGGGTTTATATGTGAATTAAACTTGGGAGTGTCAGTCAGCGCCACGAGTAGCCATGGCGGCGAGAGTAGCACACTCTTATGAGCCTATTTGGCGTCACATAGCACGTGAACCTATTACGAGTGAGCAGCTGACAATAGTCCCTCGTATACAACCTAAAGGCACTAAGTCTGCCAGTACGAGACCCTCGTTAATGAATGAAGGAAAGAAGTGTGTACTTAAGGGCTCGTTTTTCTGTGTTTTTACACAATAATAATGAGATCTAACAGACAATAATGCCAAGGAATGTATAGGGGAAGATATTAGACCGAATAGTAATGTAAATATGAAGAAAAGTGTGTGAAAAGTTGGCTTGCCGTTGGCAGGATCCGAACCTGCAACCTTCGAATGTCGCGCTCGATGCTCTACCACTGAGCTACCACGACAGGTATCCCCCCAGCCACTTTATGGGATTTATACATGAATTAAACATGGGAGTGTCAGTCAGCGCCACCAGTAGCCATGGCGGCGAGTGTAGCACACTCTTATGAGCCTATTTGGCGTCACGTAGCACGTGAACCTATTCCGAGTGGGCAGCTGACTAATAGTCCCTCGTATACAACCTAAAGGCACTAAGTCTGCCAGTACGAGACCCTCGTTAATGAATTAAGAAAAGAAGTGTATACTTGAAGGCTCGTTTTTCTGTGCTTTTACTCAATATTATTGAGATCTAACAGACAATAATTCAAAGGAAAGTATAGGGGAAGATATTAGACCGAATGGTAATGTATATATGAAGAAACATGGGTGAAAAGATACCTTCCGTGGGCAGGATTCGAACCTGCAACCTTCGATTGACGCGCTCGATGCTCTACCACTGAGCTACCACGACAGCTATCCCCCAGCCACTTTATGGGATTTATACGTGAATTAAACATGGGAGTGTCAGTCAGCACCACCAGTAGCCATGGCGGCGAGTGCAGCACACTCTTATGAGCCTATTTGACGTCACGTATGACGTGAACCCATTACGAGTGTGCAGCTGACCAATAATCCCTCGTATACAAACTAAAGGCACTAAGTCTGCCAGTACGAGACCCTCGTTAATGAATTAGGAGAAAAAGTGTATAAATTAAGGGCTCGTTTTCTGTGTTTTTACACAATAATAGTGAGATCTAACAGACAATAATGCCAAGGAATATATAGGGGAAGATATTAGACCGATTTGTAATGTAGATATGAAGAAAAGTGGGTGAAAAGATAGCTTGCCGTGGGCAGGATCCGAACCTGCGACCTTCGAATGACGCGCTCGATGCTCTACCACTGAGCTACCATGACAGCTATCCCCGCAGCCACTTTATGGGATTTATACGTGAATTAAACATGGGAGAGTCATTCAGCGCCACCAGTAGCCATGGCGGCAAGTGTAGCACACTCTTATCAGCCTAATTGGCGTCACGTAGCACGTGAACCTATTATGAGTGGGCAGCTGACCAATAGTCCCTCGTATACAACCTAAAGGCACTAAGTCTGCCAGTACGAGACCCTCGTTAATGAATTAAGAAAAGAAGTGTATACTTGAAGGCTCGTTTTTCTGTGTTTTTACACAATAATATTGAGATCTAACAGACAATAATTCAAAGGAAAGTATAGGGGAAGATATTAGACCGAATGGTAATGTATATATGAAGAAACGTGGGTGAAAAAATAACTTTCCTGGGCAGGATCCAAACCTGCAACCTTCGAATGACGCGCTCGATGCTCTACCACTGAGCTACCACGACAGCTATCCCCCAGCCACTTTATGGGGTTTATATGTGAATTAAACATGGGAGTGTCAGTCAGCGCAACCAGTAGCCATGGCGGCGAGTGTAGCACACTCTTATGAGCCTAGTTGGCGTCACGTAGCACGTGAACATATTACGAGTGGGCAGCTGACCAATAGTCCCTCGTGTACAACCTAAAGGCACTAAGTCTGCCAGTACGAGACCCTCGTTATTGAATTAGGAAAAGAAGTGTATACTTAAGGGCTCGTTTTCTGTGTTTTTACACAATAATAATGAGATCTAACAGACAATAATTCCAAGGAAGGCATCGGGGAAGGTATTAGACCGAATGGTAATGTATATATGAAGAAACGTTGGTGAAAAGATAACTTCCTTGGGCAGGATCCGAACCTGCAACCTTCAAATGACGCGCGATTCTCTACCATTGAGCTACCACGACAGCTATCCCCCAGCCACTTTATGGGGTTTATATGTGAATTAAACATGGGAGTGTCAGTCAGCGCAACCAGTAGCCATGGCGGCGAGTGTTGCACGCTCTTATGAGCCTAGTTGGCGTCACGTAGCACGTGAACCTATTACGAGTGGGCAGCTGACCAATGGTCCCTCGTATACAACCTAAAGGCACTAAGTCTGCCAGTACGAGATCCTCGTTAATGAATTAGGAAAAGAAGTGTATACTTAAAGGCTCGTTTTCTGTGTTTTTACACAATAATAATGAGATCTAACAGACAATATTTCCAAGGAAAGCATAGGGGAAGATATTAGACCGAGTGGTAATGTATATATGAAGAAACGTTGGTGAAAAGATAACTTCCGTGGATAGGATCCGAACCTGCAACCTTCGAATGACGCGCTCGATGCTCTACCACTGATCTACCACGACAGCTATCCTCCAAGCCACTTTATGGGATTTATACGTGAATTAAACATGGGAGTGTCAGTCAGCGCCACCAGTAGCCATGGCGGCGAGTGTAGCACACTCTTATGAGCCTATTTGGCGTCATGTAGCACGTGAACATATTACGAGTGGGCAGCTGACCAATAGTCCCTCGTGTACAACCTAAAGGCACTAAGTCTGCCAGTACGAGACCCTCGTTATTGAATTAGGAAAAGAAGTGTATACTTAAGGGCTCGTTTTCTGTGTTTTTACACAATAATAATGAGATCTAACAGACAATAATTCCAAGGAAGGCATAGGGGAAGATATTAGACCGAATGGTAATGTATATATGAAGAAACGTTGGTGCAAAAATAACTTCCGTGGGCAGGATCCGAACCTGCAACCTTCGAATGACGCGCGATTCTCTACCACTGAGCTACCACGAAAGCTATCCCCCAGCCACTTTATGGGGTTTATATGTGAATTAAACATGGGAGTGTCAGTCAGCGCAACCAGTAGCCATGGCGGCGAGTGTAGCACACTCTTATGAGCCTAGTTGGCGTCACGTAGCACGTGAACCTATTACGACTGGGCAGCTGACCAATGGTCCCTTGTATACAACCTAAAGGCACTAAGTCTGCCAGTACGAGACACTCGTTAATAAATTAAGGAAAGAATTGTGTACTTAAGGGCTCATTTTTCTGTGTTTTTACACAATAATAATGAGACATAACAGAATATAATGCCAAGGAAAGTATAGGGGAAGATATTAGACTGAAGTGTAATGTAAATATGAAGAAAACTGGGTGAAATGATAACTTGCCATGGGCAGGATCCGAACCTGCGACGTTCTAATGACGCGCTCGATGCTCTACCACTGAGCTACCACTACAGCTGTGCCCCCAGCCAAGTTATGGGGTTTATATGTGAATTAAACTTGGGAGTGTCAGTCAGCGCCACGAGTAGCCATGGCGGCGAGAGTAGCACACTCTTATGAGCCTATTTGGCGTCACATAGCACGTGAACCTATTACGAGTGAGCAGCTGACAATAGTCCCTCGTATACAACCTAAAGGCACTAAGTCTGCCAGTACGAGACCCTCGTTAATGAATGAAGGAAAGAAGTGTGTACTTAAGGGCTCGTTTTTCTGTGTTTTTACACAATAATAATGAGATCTAACAGACAATAATGCCAAGGAATGTATAGGGGAAGATATTAGACCGAATAGTAATGTAAATATGAAGAAAAGTGTGTGAAAAGTTGGCTTGCCGTTGGCAGGATCCGAACCTGCAACCTTCGAATGTCGCGCTCGATGCTCTACCACTGAGCTACCACGACAGGTATCCCCCCAGCCACTTTATGGGATTTATACATGAATTAAACATGGGAGTGTCAGTCAGCGCCACCAGTAGCCATGGCGGCGAGTGTAGCACACTCTTATGAGCCTATTTGGCGTCACGTAGCACGTGAACCTATTCCGAGTGGGCAGCTGACTAATAGTCCCTCGTATACAACCTAAAGGCACTAAGTCTGCCAGTACGAGACCCTCGTTAATGAATTAAGAAAAGAAGTGTATACTTGAAGGCTCGTTTTTCTGTGCTTTTACTCAATATTATTGAGATCTAACAGACAATAATTCAAAGGAAAGTATAGGGGAAGATATTAGACCGAATGGTAATGTATATATGAAGAAACATGGGTGAAAAGATACCTTCCGTGGGCAGGATTCGAACCTGCAACCTTCGATTGACGCGCTCGATGCTCTACCACTGAGCTACCACGACAGCTATCCCCCAGCCACTTTATGGGATTTATACGTGAATTAAACATGGGAGTGTCAGTCAGCACCACCAGTAGCCATGGCGGCGAGTGTAGCACACTCTTATGAGCCTATTTGACGTCACGTATGACGTGAACCCATTACGAGTGTGCAGCTGACCAATAGTCCCTCGTATACAAACTAAAGGCACTAAGTCTGCCAGTACGAGACCCTCGTTAATGAATTAGGAGAAAAAGTGTATAAATTAAGGGCTCGTTTTCTGTGTTTTTACACAATAATAGTGAGATCTAACAGACAATAATGCCAAGGAATATATAGGGGAAGATATTAGACCGATTTGTAATGTAGATATGAAGAAAAGTGGGTGAAAAGATAGCTTGCCGTGGGCAGGATCCGAACCTGCGACCTTCGAATGACGCGCTCGATGCTCTACCACTGAGCTACCATGACAGCTATCCCCGCAGCCACTTTATGGGATTTATACGTGAATTAAACATGGGAGAGTCATTCAGCGCCACCAGTAGCCATGGCGGCAAGTGTAGCACACTCTTATCAGCCTAATTGGCGTCACGTAGCACGTGAACCTATTATGAGTGGGCAGCTGACCAATAGTCCCTCTTATACAACCTAAAGGCACTAAGTCTGCCAGTACGAGACCCTCGTTAATGAATTAAGAAAAGAAGTGTATACTTGAAGGCTCGTTTTTCTGTGTTTTTACACATTAATATTGAGATCTAACAGACAATAATTCAAAGGAAAGTATAGGGGAAGATATTAGACCGAATGGTAATGTATATATGAAGAAACGTGGGTGAAAAAATAACTTTCCTGGGCAGGATCCAAACCTGCAACCTTCGAATGACGCGCTCGATGCTCTACCACTGAGCTACCACGACAGCTATCCCCCAGCCACTTTATGGGGTTTATATGTGAATTAAACATGGGAGTGTCAGTCAGCGCAACCAGTAGCCATGGCGGCGAGTGTAGCACACTCTTATGAGCCTAGTTGGCGTCACGTAGCACGTGAACCTATTACGACTGGGCAGCTGACCAATGGTCCCTTGTATACAACCTAAAGGCACTAAGTCTGCCAGTACGAGACACTCGTTAATAAATTAAGGATAGAATTGTGCACTTAAGGGCTCGTTTTTCTGTGTTTTTACACAATAATAATGAGATATAACAGAATATAATGCCAAGGAAAGTATAGGGGAAGATATTAGACCAAATGGTGATGTATATATGAAGAAACATGGGTGAAAAGATAACTTGACATGGGCAGGATCCGAACCTGCGACGTTCGAATGACGCGCTCGATGCTCTACCACTGAGCTACCACTACAGCTATGCCCCCAGCCACTTTATGGGGTTTATATGTGAATTAAACTTGGGAGTGTCAGTCAGCGCCACGAGTAGCCATGGCGGCGAGGGAAACACACTCTTATAAGCCTATTTGGCGTCACATAGCATGTGAACCTATTACGAGTGGGCAGCTGACCAAAAGTCCCTCGTATACAACCTAATGGCACTAAGTCTGCCAGTACGAGACCCTCGTTAAAGAATTAAGGAAAGAAGTGTGTACCTAAGGGCTCGTTTTTCTGTGTTTTACACAATAATAACGAGATCAATAATGCCAAGGAATGTATAGGGGAAGATATTAGACCGAATTGTAATGTAAATATGAAGAGAAGTGGGTGAAAAGTTAGCTTGCCGTGGGCAGGATCCGAACCTTCGACCTTCGAATGACGCGCTCGATGCTCTACCACTGAGCTACCACGACAGCTATCCTCCCAGCCACTTTATGGGATTTGTACGTGAATTAAACATGGGAGTGTCAGTCAGCGCCACCAGTAGCCATGGCGGCGAGTGTAGCACACTCTTATGAGCCCATTTGGCGTCACGTAGCACGTGAACCTATTACGAGTGGGCAGCTGACCAATAGTCCCTCGTATACAACCTAAAGGCACTAAGTCTGCCAGTACGAGACCCTCGTTAATGAATTAGGAAAAAAAGTGTTTACTCAAGGGCTCGTTTTCTGTGGTTTTACACAATAATAATGAGATCTAACAGACAATAATGCCAAGGAATGTATAGGGGAAGATATTACCCCGAATTGTAATGTATATATGAAGAAAAGTGGGTGAAAAGTTAGCTTGCCGTGGGCAGGATCCGAACCTGCGACCTTCGAATGACGCGCTCGATGCTCTACCACTGAGCTACCACGACAGCTATCCCCCAAGCCACTTTATGGGATTTATACGTGAATTAAACATGGGAGTGTCAGTCAGCGCCACCAATAGCCATGGCGGCGAGTGTAGCACACTCTTATGAGCCTATTTGGCGTCACGTAGCACGTGAACCTATTACGAGTGGGCAGCTGACCAATAGTCCCTCGTATACAACCTAAAGGCACTAAGTCTGCCAGTACGAGACCCTCGTTAATGAATTAGGAAAAGAAGTGTATACTTAAGGGCTCGTTTTCTGTGTTTTTACACAATAATAATGAGATCTAACAGACAATAATGCCAAGGAAAGCATAGGGGAAGATATTAGACCGAATGGTAATGTATATATGAAGAAACGTTGGTGAAAAGATAACTTCCGTGGGCAGGATCCGAACCTACAACCTTCGAATGACGCGCGATTCTCTACCACTGAGGTACCACGACAGCTATCCTTCTGCCACTTTATGGGGTTTATATGTGAATTAAACATGAGAGTGTCAGTCAGCGGAACCAGTAGCCATGGCGGCGAGTGTAGCACACTTTTATGAGCCTAGTTGGCGTCACGTAGCACGTGAACGTATTACGACTGGGCAGCTGACCAATGGTCCCTCGTATACAACCTAAAGGCACTAAGTCTGCCAGTACGAGACCCTCGTTAATAAATTAAGGATAGACTTGTGTACTTAAGGGCTCGTTTTTCTGTGTTTTTACACAATAATAATGAGACATAACAGAATATAATGCCAAGGAAAGTATAGGGGAAGATATTAGACCAAATGGTGATGTATATATGAACAAACATGGGTGAAAAGATAACTTGCCATGGGCAGGATCCGAACCTGCGACGTTCGAATAACGCGCTCGATGCTCTACCACTGAGCTACCACGGCAGCTATCCCCCAGCCACTTTATGGGGTTTATATGTGAAATAAACATGGGAGTGTCACTCAGCGCAACCAGTAGCCATGGCGGCGAGTGTAGCACACTCTTATAAGCCCATTTGGCGTCACGTAGCACGTGAACCTATTACGAGTGGGCAGCTGACCAATAGTCCCTCGTATACAACCTAAAGGCACTAAGTCTGCCAGTACGAGACCCTCGTTAATGAATTAGGAAAAGAAGCGTATACCTAAGGGCTCGTTTTTCTGTGTTTTTACACAATAATAATGAGACATAACAGAATATAATGCCAAGGAAAGTATAGGGGAAGATATTAGACCAAATGGTGATGTAGATATGAAGAAAAGTGGGTGAAAAGATGGCTTGCCGTGGGCAGGATCCGAACCTGCGACCTTCGAATGACGCGCTCGATGCTCTACCACTGATCTACCACGACAGCTATCCTCCAAGCCACTTTATGGGATTTATACGTGAAATAAACATGGGAGTGTCAGTCAGCGCCACCAGTAGCCATGGCGGCGAGTGTAGCACACTCTTATGAGCCTATTTGGCGTCATGTAGCACGTGAACATATTACGAGTGGGCAGCTGACCAATAGTCCCTCGTATACAACCTAAAGGCACTAAGTCTGCCAGTACGAGACCCTCGTTATTGAATTAGGAAAAGAAGTGTATACTTAAGGGCTCGTTTTCTGTGTTTTTACACAATAATAATGAGATCTAACAGACAATAATTCAAAGGAAAGTATAGGGGAAGATATTAGACCGAATGGTAATGTATATATGAAGAAACGTGTTTGAAAAAATAACTTTCCTGGGCAGGATCCAAACCTGCAACCTTCGAATGACGCGCTCGATGCTCTACCACTGAGCTACCACGACAGCTATCCCCCAGCCACTTTATGGGGTTTATATGTGAATTAAACATGGGAGTGTCAGTCAGCGCAACCAGTAGCCATGGCGGCGAGTGTAGCACACTCTTATGAGCCTAGTTGGCGTCACGTAGCACGTGAACCTATTACGACTGGGCAGCTGACCAATGGTCCCTTGTATACAACCTAAAGGCACTAAGTCTGCCAGTACGAGACCCTCGTTAATAAATTAAGGAAAGAATTGTGTACTTAAGGGCTCATTTTTCTGTGTTTTTACACAATAATAATGACACATAACAGAATATAATGCCAAGGAAAGTATAGGGGAAGATATTAGACTGAAGTGTAATGTAAATATGAAGAAAACTGGGTGAAATGATAACTTGCCATGGGCAGGATCCGAACCTGCGACGTTCTAATGACGCGCTCGATGCTCTACCACTGAGCTACCACTACAGCTGTGCCCCCAGCCAAGTTATGGGGTTTATATGTGAATTAAACTTGGGAGTGTCAGTCAGCGCCACGAGTAGCCATGGCGGCGAGAGTAGCACACTCTTATGAGCCTATTTGGCGTCACATAGCACGTGAACCTATTACGAGTGAGCAGCTGACAATAGTCCCTCTTATACAACCTAAAGGCACTAAGTCTGCCAGTACGAGACCCTCGTTAATGAATGAAGGAAAGAAGTGTGTACTTAAGGGCTCGTTTTTCTGTGTTTTTACACAATAATAATGAGATCTAACAGACAATAATGCCAAGGAATGTATAGGGGAAGATATTAGACCGAATAGTAATGTAAATATGAAGAAAAGTGTGTGAAAAGTTGGCTTGCCGTTGGCAGGATCCGAACCTGCAACCTTCGAATGTCGCGCTCGATGCTCTACCACTGAGCTACCACGACAGGTATCCCCCCAGCCACTTTATGGGATTTATACATGAATTAAACATGGGAGTGTCAGTCAGCGCCACCAGTAGCCATGGCGGCGAGTGTAGCACACTCTTATCAGCCTATTTGGCGTCACGTAGCACGTGAACCTATTCCGAGTGGGCAGCTGACTAATAGTCCCTCGTATACAACCTAAAGGCACTAAGTCTGCCAGTACGAGACCCTCGTTAATGAATTAAGAAAAGAAGTGTATACTTGAAGGCTCGTTTTTCTGTGCTTTTACTCAATATTATTGAGATCTAACAGACAATAATTCAAAGGAAAGTATAGGGGAAGATATTAGACCGAATGGTAATGTATATATGAAGAAACATGGGTGAAAAGATACCTTCCGTGGGCAGGATTCGAACCTGCAACCTTCGATTGACGCGCTCGATGCTCTACCACTGAGCTACCACGACAGCTATCCCCCAGCCACTTTATGGGATTTATACGTGAATTAAACATGGGAGTGTCAGTGAGCACCACCAGTAGCCATGGCGGCGAGTGTAGCACACTCTTATGAGCCTATTTGACGTCACGTATGACGTGAACCCATTACGAGTGTGCAGCTGACCAATAGTCCCTCGTATACAAACTAAAGGCACTAAGTCTGCCAGTACGAGACCCTCGTTAATGAATTAGGAGAAAAAGTGTATAAATTAAGGGCTCGTTTTCTGTGTTTTTACACAATAATAGTGAGATCTAACAGACAATAATGCCAAGGAATATATAGGGGAAGATATTAGACCGATTTGTAATGTAGATATGAAGAAAAGTGGGTGAAAAGATAGCTTGCCGTGGGCAGGATCCGAACCTGCGACCTTCGAATGACGCGCTCGATGCTCTACCACTGAGCTACCATGACAGCTATCCCCGCAGCCACTTTATGGGATTTATACGTGAATTAAACATGGGAGAGTCATTCAGCGCCACCAGTAGCCATGGCGGCAAGTGTAGCACACTCTTATCAGCCTAATTGGCGTCACGTAGCACGTGAACCTATTATGAGTGGGCAGCTGACCAATAGTCCCTCGTATACAACCTAAAGGCACTAAGTCTGCCAGTACGAGACCCTCGTTAATGAATTAAGAAAAGAAGTGTATACTTGAAGGCTCGTTTTTCTGTGTTTTTACACAATAATATTGAGATCTAACAGACAATAATTCAAAGGAAAGTATAGGGGAAGATATTAGACCGAATGGTAATGTATATATGAAGAAACGTGGGTGAAAAAATAACTTTCCTGGGCAGGATCCAAACCTGCAACCTTCGAATGACGCGCTCGATGCTCTACCACTGAGCTACCACGACAGCTATCCCCAGCCACTTTATGGGGTTTATATGTGAATTAAACATGGGAGTGTCAGTCAGCGCAACCAGTAGCCATGGCGGCGAGTGTAGCACACTCTTATGAGCCTAGTTGGCGTCACGTAGCACGTGAACCTATTACGACTGGGCAGCTGACCAATGGTCCCTTGTATACAACCTAAAGGCACTAAGTCTGCCAGTACGAGACCCTCGTTAATAAATTAAGGATAGAATTGTGCACTTAAGGGCTCGTTTTTCTGTGTTTTTACACAATAATAATGAGATATAACAGAATATAATGCCAAGGAAAGTATAGGGGAAGATATTAGACCAAATGGTGATGTATATATGAAGAAACATGGGTGAAAAGATAACTTGCCATGGGCAGGATGCGAACCTGCGACGTTCGAATGACGCGCTTGATGCTCTACCACTGAGCTACCACTACAGCTATGCCCCCAGCCACTTTATGGGGTTTATATGTGAATTAAACTTGGGAGTGTCAGTCAGCGCCACGAGTAGCCATGGCGGCGAGGGAAACACACTCTTATAAGCCTATTTGGCGTCACATAGCATGTGAACCTATTACGAGTGGGCAGCTGACCAAAAGTCCCTCGTATACAACCTAAAGGCACTAAGTCTGCAAGTACGAGACCCTCGTTAAAGAATTAAGGAAAGAAGTGTGTACCTAAGGGCTCGTTTTTCTGTGTTTTTACACAATAATAACGAGATCAATAATGCCAAGGAATGTATAGGGGAAGATATTAGACCGAATTGTAATGTAAATATGAAGAGAAGTGGGTGAAAAGTTAGCTTGCCGTGGGCAGGATCCGAACCTTCGACCTTCGAATGACGCGCTCGATGCTCTACCACTGAGCTACCACGACAGCTATCCTCCCAGCCACTTTATGGGATTTGTACGTGAATTAAACATGGGAGTGTCAGTCAGCGCCACCAGTAGCCATGGCGGCGAGTGTAGCACACTCTTATGAGCCCATTTGGCGTCACGTAGCACGTGAACCTATTACGAGTGGGCAGCTGACCAATAGTCCCTCGTATACAACCTAAAGGCACTAAGTCTTCCAGTACGAGACCCTCGTTAATGAATTAGGAAAAAAAGTGTTTACTCAAGGGCTCGTTTTCTGTGGTTTTACACAATAATAATGAGATCTAACAGACAATAATGCCAAGGAATGTATAGGGGAAGATATTACCCCGAATTGTAATGTATATATGAAGAAAAGTGGGTGAAAAGTTAGCTTGCCGTGGGCAGGATCCGAACCTGCGACCTTCGAATGACGCGCTCGATGCTCTACCACTGAGCTACCACGACAGCTATCCCCCAAGCCACTTTATGGGATTTATACGTGAATTAAACATGGGAGTGTCAGTCAGCGCCACCAATAGCCATGGCGGCGAGTGTAGCACACTCTTATGAGCCTATTTGGCGTCACGTAGCACGTGAACCTATTACGAGTGGGCAGCTGACCAATAGTCCCTCGTATACAACCTTAAGGCACTAAGTCTGCCAGTACGAGACCCTCGTTAATAAATTAAGGAAAGAATTGTGTACTTAAGGGCTCATTTTTCTGTGTTTTTACACAATAATAATGAGACATAACAGAATATAATGCCAAGGAAAGTATAGGGGAAGATATTAGACTGAAGTGTAATGTAAATATGAAGAAAACTGGGTGAAATGATAACTTGCCATGGGCAGGATCCGAACCTGCGACGTTCTAATGACGCGCTCGATGCTATACCACTGAGCTACCACTACAGCTGTGCCCCCAGCCACGTTATGGGGTTTATATGTGAATTAAACTTGGGAGTGTCAGTCAGCGCCACGAGTAGCCATGGCGGCGAGAGTAGCACACTCTTATGAGCCTATTTGGCGTCACGTAGCACGTGAACCTATTCCGAGTGGGCAGCTGACTAATAGTCCCTCGTATACAACCTAAAGGCACTAAGTCTGCCAGTACGAGACCCTCGTTAATGAATTAAGAAAAGAAGTGTATACTTGAAGGCTCGTTTTTCTGTGCTTTTACTCAATATTATTGAGATCGAACAGACAATAATTCAAAGGAAAGTATAGGGGAAGATATTAGACCGAATGGTAATGTATATATGAAGAAACATGGGTGAAAAGATACCTTCCGTGGGCAGGATTCGAACCTGCAACCTTCGAATGACGCGCTCGATGCTCTACCACTGAGCTACCACGACAGCTATCCCCCAGCCACTTTATGGGATTTATACGTGAATTAAACATGGGAGTGTCAGTCAGCACCACCAGTAGCCATGGCGGCGAGTGTAGCACACTCTTATGAGCCTATTTGACGTCACGTATGACGTGAACCCATTACGAGTGTGCAGCTGACCAATAGTCCCTCGTATACAAACTAAAGGCACTAAGTCTGCCAGTACGAGACCCTCGTTAATGAATTAGGAGAAAAAGTGTATAAATTAAGGGCTCGTTTTCTGTGTTTTTACACAATAATAGTGAGATCTAACAGACAATATTGCCAAGGAATATATAGGGGAAGATATTAGAGCGATTTGTAATGTAGATATGAAGAAAAGTGGGTGAAAAGATAGCTTGCCGCGGGCAGGATCCGAACCTGCGACCTTCGAATGACGCGCTCGATGCTCTACCGCTGAGCTACCATGACAGCTATCCCCGCAGCCACTTTATGGGATTTAAACGTGAATTAAACATGGGAGTGTCATTCAGCGCCACCAGTAGCCATGGCGGCAAGTGTAGCACACTCTTATCAGCCTAATTGGCGTCACGTAGCACGTGAACCTATTATGAGTGGGCAGCTGACCAATAGTCCCTCGTATACAACCTAAAGGCACTAAGTCTGCCAGTACGAGACCCTCGTTATTGAATTAAGAAAAGAAGTGTATACTTGAAGGCTCGTTTTTCTGTGCTTTTACACAATAATAATGAGATATAACAGAATATAATGCCAAGGAAAGTATAGGGGAAGATATTAGACCAAATGGTGATGTATATATGAAGAAACATGGGTGAAAAGATAGCTTGCCGTGGGCAGGATCCGAACCTGCGACCTTCGAATGACGCGCTCGATGCTCTACCACTGATCTACCACGACAGCTATCCCCCAAGCCACTTTATGGGATTTATACGTGAATTAAACATGGGAGTGTCAGTCAGCGCCACCAGTAGCCATGGCGGCGAGTGTAGCACACTCTTATGAGCCTATTTGGCGTCACGTAGCACGTGAACCGATTACGAGTGGGCAGCTGACCAATAGTCCCTCGTATACAACTTAAAGGCACAAAGTCTGCCAGTAGGAGACCCTCGTTATTGAATTAGGAAAAGAAGTGTATACTTAAGGGCTCGTTTTCTGTGTTTTTACACAATAATAATGAGATCTAACAGACAATAATTCCAAGGAAGGCATAGGGGAAGGTATTAGACCGAATGGTAATGTATATATGAAGAAACGTTGGTGAAAAGATAACTTCCTTGGGCAGGATCCGAACCTGCAACCTTCGAATGACGCGCGATTCTCTACCATTGAGCTACCACGACAGCTATCCCCCAGCCACTTTATGGGGTTTATATGTGAATTAAACATGGGAGTGTCAGTCAGCGCAACCAGTAGCCATGGCGGCGAGTGTAGCACGCTCTTATGAGCCTAGTTGGCGTCACGTAGCACGTGAACCTATTACGAGTGGGCAGCTGACCAATGGTCCCTCGCATACACCTAAAGGCACTAAGTCTGCCAGTACGAGATCCTCGTTGATGAATTAGGAAAAAAAGTGTATACTTAAAGGCTCGTTTTCTGTGTTTTTACACAATAATAATGAGATCTCACAGACAATATTTCCAAGGAAAGCATAGGGGAAGATATTAGACCGAGTGGTAATGTATATATGAAGAAACGTTGGTAAAAAGATAACTTCCGTGGATAGGATCCGAACCTGCAACCTTCGAATGACGCGCGATTCTCTACCACTGAGCTACCACGACAGCTATCCTCCAGCCACTTTATGGGGTTTATATGTGAATTAAACATGGGAGTGTCAGTCAGCGCAACCAGTAGCCATGGCGGCGAGTGTAGCACGCTCTTATGAGCCTAGTTGGCGTCACGTAGCACGTGAACCTATTACGAGTGGGCAGCTCACTAATGGTCCCTCGTATACAACCTAAAGGCACTAAGTCTGCCAGTACGAGACCCTCGTTAATGAATTAAGGAAAGAAGTGTATACTTGAGGGCTCGTTTTTCTGTGTTCTTACACAATAATACTGAGATCTAACAGACACTAATTCAAAGGAAAGTATAGGGGAAGATATTAGACCAAATGGTGAAGTATATATGAAGAAACGTGGGTGAAAAGATAACTTCCGTGGGCAGGATCTGAACCTGCGACGTTCGAATGACGCGCTCGATGCTCTACCACTTAGCTACCACGCAGCTATGCCCCCACCCACTTTATGGGGTTTATATGTGAAGTAAACATGGGACTGTCAGTCAGCGCAACCAGTAGCCTTGGCGGCCAGTGTAGCACACTCTTATGAGCCTAGTTGGCGTCAGGTAGCACGTGAACCTATTACGAGTGGGCAGCTGACCAATGGTCCCTCATATACAACCTTAAGGCACTAAGTCTGCCAGTACGAGACCCTCGTTAATAAATTAAGGAAAGAATTGTGTACTTAAGGGCTCATTTTTCTGTGTTTTTACACAATAATAATGAGACATAACAGAATATAATGCCAAGGAAAGTATAGGGGAAGATATTAGACTGAAGTGTAATGTAAATATGAAGAAAACTGGGTGAAATGATAACTTGCCATGGGCAGGATCCGAACCTGCGACGTTCTAATGACGCGCTCGATGCTATACCACTGAGCTACCAGTACAGCTGTGCCCCCAGCCACGTTATGGGGTTTATATGTGAATTAAACTTGGGAGTGTCAGTCAGCGCCACGAGTAGCCATGGCGGCGAGAGTAGCACACTCTTATGAGCCTATTTGGCGTCACGTAGCACGTGAACCTATTCCGAGTGGGCAGCTGACTAATAGTCCCTCGTATACAACCTAAAGGCACTAAGTCTGCCAGTACGAGACCCTCGTTAATGAATTAAGAAAAGAAGTGTATACTTGAAGGCTCGTTTTTCTGTGCTTTTACTCAATATTATTGAGATCGAACAGACAATAATTCAAAGGAAAGTATAGGGGAAGATATTAGACCGAATGGTAATGTATATATGAAGAAACATGGGTGAAAAGATACCTTCCGTGGGCAGGATTCGAACCTGCAACCTTCGAATGACGCGCTCGATGCTCTACCACTGAGCTACCACGACAGCTATCCCCCAGCCACTTTATGGGATTTATACGTGAATTAAACATGGGAGTGTCAGTCAGCACCACCAGTAGCCATGGCGGCGAGTGTAGCACACTCTTATGAGCCTATTTGACGTCACGTATGACGTGAACCCATTACGAGTGTGCAGCTGACCAATAGTCCCTCATATACAAACTAAAGGCACTAAGTCTGCCAGTACGAGACCCTCGTTAATGAATTAGGAGAAAAAGTGTATAAATTAAGGGCTCGTTTTCTGTGTTTTTACACAATAATAGTGAGATCTAACAGACAATATTGCCAAGGAATATATAGGGGAAGATATTAGAGCGATTTGTAATGTAGATATGAAGAAAAGTGGGTGAAAAGATAGCTTGCCGCGGGCAGGATCCGAACCTGCGACCTTCGAATGACGCGCTCGATGCTCTACCGCTGAGCTACCATGACAGCTATCCCCGCAGCCACTTTATGGGATTTAAACGTGAATTAAACATGGGAGTGTCATTCAGCGCCACCAGTAGCCATGGCGGCAAGTGTAGCACACTCTTATCAGCCTAATTGGCGTCACGTAGCACGTGAACCTATTATGAGTGGGCAGCTGACCAATAGTCCCTCGTATACAACCTAAAGGCACTAAGTCTGCCAGTACGAGACCCTCGTTATTGAATTAAGAAAAGAAGTGTATACTTGAAGGCTCGTTTTTCTGTGCTTTTACACAATAATAATGAGATATAACAGAATATAATGCCAAGGAAAGTATAGGGGAAGATATTAGACCAAATGGTGATGTATATATGAAGAAACATGGGTGAAAAGATAACTTGCCATGGGTAGGATCCGAACCTGCGACGTTCGAATGACGCGCTCGATGCTCTACCACTGAGCTACCACTACAGCTATGCCCCCAGCCACTTTATGGGGTTTATATGTGAATTAAACTTGGGAGTGTCAGTCAGCGCCACGAGTAGCCATGGCGGCGAGGGAAACACACTCTTATAAGCCTATTTGGCGTCACATAGCATGTGAACCTATTACGAGTGGGCAGCTGACCAAAAGTCCCTCGTATACAACCTAAAGGCACTAAGTCTGCCAGTACGAGACCCTCGTTAAAGAATTAAGGAAAGAAGTGTGTACCTAAGGGCTCGTTTTTCTGTGTTTTTACACAATAATAACGAGATCAATAATGCCAAGGAATGTATAGGGGAAGATATTAGACCGAATTGTAATGTAAATATGAAGAGAAGTGGGTGAAAAGTTAGCTTGCCGTGGGCAGGATCCGAACCTTCGACCTTCGAATGACGCGCTCGATGCTCTACCACTGAGCTACCACGACAGCTATCCTCCCAGCCACTTTATGGGATTTGTACGTGAATTAAACATGGGAGTGTCAGTCAGCGCCACCAGTAGCCATGGCGGCGAGTGTAGCACACTCTTATGAGCCCATTTGGCGTCACGTAGCACGTGAACCTATTACGAGTGGGCAGCTGACCAATAGTCCCTCGTATACAACCTAAAGGCACTAAGTCTTCCAGTACGAGACCCTCGTTAATGAATTAGGAAAAAAAGTGTTTACTCAAGGGCTCGTTTTCTGTGGTTTTACACAATAATAATGAGATCTAACAGACAATAATGCCAAGGAAAGCATAGGGGAAGATATTAGACCGAATGGTAATGTCTATATGAAGAAACGTTGGTGAAAAGATAACTTCCGTGGGCAGGATCCGAACCTACAACCTTCGAATGACGCGCGATTCTCTACCACTGAGGTACCACGACAGCTATCCTTCTGCCACTTTATGGGGTTTATATGTGAATTAAACATGAGAGTGTCAGTCAGCGGAACCAGTAGCCATGGCGGCGAGTGTAGCACACTTTTATGAGCCTAGTTGGCGTCACGTAGCACGTGAACCTATTACGACTGGGCAGCTGACCAATGGTCCCTCGTATACAACCTAAAGGCACTAAGTCTGCCAGTACGAGACCCTCGTTAATAAATTAAGGATAGAATTGTGTACTTAAGGGCTCGTTTTTCTGTGTTTTTACACAATAATAATGAGACATAACAGAATATAATGCCAAGGAAAGTATAGGGGAAGATATTAGACCAAATGGTGATGTATATATGAAGAAACATGGGTGAAAAGATAACTTGCCATGGGCAGGATCCGAACCTGCGACGTTCGAATGACGCGCTCGATGCTCTACCACTGAGCTACCACGGCAGCTATCCCCCAGCCACTTTATGGGGTTTATATGTGAAATAAACATGGGAGTGTCACTCAGCGCAACCAGTAGCCATGGCGGCGAGTGTAGCACACTCTTATAAGCCCATTTGGCGTCACGTAGCACGTGAACCTATTACGAGTGGGCAGCTGACCAATAGTCCCTCGTATACAACCTAAAGGCACTAAGTCTGCCAGTACGAGACCCTCGTTAATGAATTAGGAAAAGAAGCGTATACCTAAGGGCTCGTTTTTCTGTGTTTTTACACAATAATAATGAGACATAACAGAATATAATGCCAAGGAAAGTATAGGGGAAGATATTAGACCAAATGGTGATGTAGATATGAAGAAAAGTGGGTGAAAAGATGGCTTGCCGTGGGCAGGATCCGAACCTGCGACCTTCGAATGACGCGCTCGATGCTCTACCACTGATCTACCACGACAGCTATCCTCCAAGCCACTTTATGGGATTTATACGTGAATTAAACATGGGAGTGTCAGTCAGCGCCACCAGTAGCCATGGCGGCGAGTGTAGCACACTCTTATGAGCCTATTTGGCGTCATGTAGCACGTGAACATATTACGAGTGGGCAGCTGACCAATAGTCCCTCGTATACAACCTAAAGGCACTAAGTCTGCCAGTACGAGACCCTCGTTATTGAATTAGGAAAAGAAGTGTATACTTAAGGGCTCGTTTTCTGTGTTTTTACACAATAATAATGAGATCTAACAGACAATAATTCCAAGGAAGGCTTAGGGGAAGGTATTAGACCGAATGGTAATGTATATATGAAGAAACGTTGGTGAAAAGATAACTTCCTTGGGCAGGATCCGAACCTGCAACCTTCAAATGACGCGCGATTCTCTACCATTGAGCTACCACGACAGCTATCCCCCAGCCACTTTATGGGGTTTATATGTGAATTAAACATGGGAGTGTCAGTCAGCGCAACCAGTAGCCATGGCGGCGAGTGTAGCACGCTCTTATGAGCCTAGTTGGCGTCACGTAGCACGTGAACCTATTACGAGTGGGCAGCTGACCAATGGTCCCTCGTATACAACCTAAAGGCACTAAGTCTGCCAGTACGAGATCCTCGTTAATGAATTAGGAAAAGAAGTGTATACTTAAAGGCTCGTTTTCTGTGTTTTTACACAATAATAATGAGATCTAACAGACAATATTTCCAAGGAAAGCATAGGGGAAGATATTAGACCGAGTGGTAATGTATATATGAAGAAACGTTGGTGAAAAGATAACTTCCGTGGATAGGATCCGAACCTGCAACCTTCGAATGACGCGCGATTCTCTACCACTGAGCTACCACGACAGCTATCCTCCAGTCACTTTATGGGGTTTATATGTGAATTAAACATGGGAGTGTCAGTCAGCGCAACCAGTAGCCATGGCGGCGAGTGTAGCACGCTCTTATGAGCCTAGTTGGCGTCACGTAGCACGTGAACCTATTACGAGTGGGCAGCTCACTAAAGGTCCCTCGTAAAACCCCTAAAGGCACTAAGTCTGCCAGTACGAGACCCTCGTTAATGAATTAAGGAAAGAAGTGTATACTTGAGGGCTCGTTTTTCTGTGTTCTTACACAATAATACTGAGATCTAACAGACACTAATTCAAAGGAAAGTATAGGGGAAGATATTAGACCGAATGGTAATGTATATATGAAGAAACGTGGGTGAAAAAATAACTTTCCTGGGCAGGATCCGAACCTGCGACCTTCGAATGACGCGCTCGATGCTCTACCGCTGAGCTACCATGACAGCTATCCCCGCAGCCACTTTATGGGATTTAAACGTGAATTAAACATGGGAGTGTCATTCAGCGCCACCAGTAGCCATGGCGGCAAGTGTAGCACACTCTTATCAGCCTAATTGGCGTCACGTAGCACGTGAACCTATTATGAGTGGGCAGCTGACCAATAGTCCCTCGTATACAACCTAAAGGCACTAAGTCTGCCAGTACGAGACCCTCGTTATTGAATTAAGAAAAGAAGTGTATACTTGAAGGCTCGTTTTTCTGTGCTTTTACACAATAATAATGAGATATAACAGAATATAATGCCAAGGAAAGTATAGGGGAAGATATTAGACCAAATGGTGATGTATATATGAAGAAACATGGGTGAAAAGATAACTTGCCATGGGTAGGATCCGAACCTGCGACGTTCGAATGACGCGCTCGATGCTCTACCACTGAGCTACCACTACAGCTATGCCCCCAGCCACTTTATGGGGTTTATATGTGAATTAAACTTGGGAGTGTCAGTCAGCGCCACGAGTAGCCATGGCGGCGAGGGAAACACACTCTTATAAGCCTATTTGGCGTCACATAGCATGTGAACCTATTACGAGTGGGCAGCTGACCAAAAGTCCCTCGTATACAACCTAAAGGCACTAAGTCTGCCAGTACGAGACCCTCGTTAAAGAATTAAGGAAAGAAGTGTGTACCTAAGGGCTCGTTTTTCTGTGTTTTTACAGAATAATAACGAGATCAATAATGCCAAGGAATGTATAGGGGAAGATATTAGACCGAATTGTAATGTAAATATGAAGAGAAGTGGGTGAAAAGTTAGCTTGCCGTGGGCAGGATCCGAACCTTCGACCTTCGAATGACGCGCTCGATGCTCTACCACTGAGCTACCACGACAGCTATCCCCCCAGCCACTTTATGGGATTTGTACGTGAATTAAACATGGGAGTGTCAGTCAGCGCCACCAGTAGCCATGGCGGCGAGTGTAGCACACTCTTATGAGCCCATTTGGCGTCACGTAGCACGTGAACCTATTACGAGTGGGCAGCTGACCAATAGTCCCTCGTATACAACCTAAAGGCACTAAGTCTGCCAGTACGAGACCCTCGTTAATGAATTAGGAAAAAAAGTGTTTACTCCAGGGCTCGTTTTCTGTGGTTTTACACAATAATAATGAGATCTAACAGACAATAATGCCAAGGAATGTATAGGGGAAGATATTACCCCGAATTGTAATGTATATATGAAGAAAAGTGGGTGAAAAGTTAGCTTGCCGTGGGCAGGATCCGAACCTGCGACCTTCGAATGACGCGCTCGATGCTCTACCACTGAGCTACCACGACAGCTATCCCCCAAGCCACTTTATGGGATTTATACGTGAATTAAACATGGGAGTGTCAGTCAGCGCCACCAATAGCCATGGCGGCGAGTGTAGCACACTCTTATGAGCCTATTTGGCGTCACGTAGCACGTGAACCTATTACGAGTGGGCAGCTGACCAATAGTCCCTCGTATACAACCTAAAGGCACTGAATCTGCCAGTACGAGGCCCTCGTTAATGAATTAGGAAAAGAAGTGTATACTTAAGGGCTCGTTTTCTGTGTTTTTACACAATAATAATGAGATCTAACAGACAATAATGCCAAGGAAAGCTTAGGGGAAGATATTAGACCGAATGGTAATGTATATATGAAGAAACGTTGGTGAAAAGATAACTTCCGTGGGCAGGATCCGAACCTACAACCTTCGAATGACGCGCTCGATGCTCTACCACTGAGCTACCATGACAGCTATCCCCGCAGCCAATTTATGGGATTTATACGTGAATTAAACATGGGAGTGTCATTCAGCGCCACCAGTAGCCATGGCGGCAAGTGTAGCACACTCTTATCAGCCTAATTGGCGTCACGTAGCACGTGAACCTATTACGAGTGGGCAGCTGACCAATAGTCCCTCGTATACAACCTAAAGGCACTAAGTCTGCCAGGACGAGACCCTCGTTAATGAATTAAGAAAAGAAGTGTATACTTGAAGGCTCGTTTTTCTGTGTTTTTACACAATAATATTGAGATCTAACAGACAATAATTCAAAGGAAAGTATAGGGGAAGATATTAGACCGAATGGTAATGTATATATGAAAAAACGTGGGTGAAAAGATAACTTTCCTGGGCAGGATCCAAACCTGCAACCTTCGAATGACGCGCTCGATGCTCTACCACTGAGCTACCACGACAGCTATCCCCCAGCCACTTTATGGGGTTTATATGTGAATTAAACATTGAAGTGTCAGTCAGCGCAACCAGTAGCCATGGCGGCGAGTGTAGCACACTCTTATGAGCCTAGTTGGCGTCACGTAGCACGTGAACCTATTACGACGGGCAGCTGACAATGGTCCCTCGTATACAACCTAAAGGCACTAAGTCTGCCAGTACGAAACCCTCGTTAATGAATTAGGAAAAGAAGTGTATACCTAAGGGCTCGTTTTTCTGTGTTTTTACACAATAATAATGAGACATAACAGAATATAATGCCAAGGAAAGTATAGGGGAAGATATTAGACCAAATGGTGATGTAGATATGAAGAAAAGTGGGTGAAAAGATGGCTTGCCGTGGGCAGGATCCGAACCTGCGACCTTCGAATGACGCGCTCGATGCTCTACCACTGATCTACCACGACAGCTATCCCCCAAGCCACTTTATGGGATTTATACGTGAATTAAACATGGGAGTGTCAGTCAGCGCCACCAGTAGCCATGGCGGCGAGTGTAGCACACTCTTATGAGCCTATTTGGCGTCAAGTAGCACGTGAACCTATTACGAGTGGGCAGCTGACCAATAGTTCCTCGTATACAATTAAAAGGCACTAAGTCTGCCAGTACGAGACCCTCGTTAATGAATTAAGAAAAGAAGTGTATACTTGAAGGCTCGTTTTTCTGTGTTTTTACACAATAATATTGAGATCTAACAGACAATAATTCAAAGGAAAGTATAGGGGAAGATATTAGACCGAATGGTAATGTATATATGAAGAAACGTGGGTGAAAAGATAACTTTCCTGGGCAGGATCCAAACCTGCAACCTTCGAATGACGCGCTCGATCCTCTACCACTGAGCTACCACGACAGCTATCCCCCAGCCACTTTATGGGGTTTATATGTGAATTAAACATGGGAGTGTCAGTCAGCGCAACCAGTAGCCATGGCGGCGAGTGTAGCACACTCTTATGAGCCTAGTTGGCGTCACGTAGCACGTGAACCTATTACGACTGGGCAGCTGACCAATGGTCCCTCGTATACAACCTAAAGGCACTAAGTCTGCCAGTACGAGACCCTCGTTAATAAATTAAGGATAGAATTGTGTACTTAAGGGCTCGTTTTTCTGTGTTTTTACACAATAATAATGAGATATAACAGAATATAATGCCAAGGAAAGTATAGGGGAAGATATTAGACCAAATGGTGATGTATATATGAAGAAACATGGGTGAAAAGATAACTTGCCATGGGCAGGATCCGAACCTGCGACGTTCGAATGACGCGCTCGATGCTCTGCCACTGAGCTACCACTACAGCTATGCCCCCAGCCACTTTATGGGGTTTATATGTGAATTAAGCTTGGGAGTGTCAGTCAGCGCCACGAGTAGCCATGCCGGCGAGGGTAGCACACTCTTATAAGCCTACTTGGCGTCACATAGCACGTGAACCTATTACGAGTGAGCAGCTGACAATAGTCCCTCGTATACAACCTAAAGGCACTAAGTCTGCCAGTACAAGACCCTCGTTAATGAATTAAGGAAAGAAGTGTATACTTGAGGGCTCGTTTTTCTGTGTTTTTACACAATAATATTGAGTTCTAACATACAATAATTCAAATGAAAGTATAGGGGAAGATATTAGACCTAATTGTAATGTAGATATGAAGAAAAGTGGGTGAAAAGATAGCTTGCCGTGGGCAGGATCCGAACCTGCGACCTTCAAATGACGCGCTCGATGCTCTACCACTGATCTACCACGACAGCTATCCCCCAAGCCACTTTATGGGATTTATACATGAATTAAACATGGGAGTGTCAGTCAGCGCCACCAGTAGCCATGGCGGCGAGTGTAGCACACTCTTATGAGCCTATTTGGCGTCACGTAGCACGTGAACCTATTACGAGTGGGCAGCTGACCAATAGTCCCTCGTATACAACTTAAAGGCACTAAGTCTGCCAGTACGAGACCCTCGTTAATGAATTAGGAAAAGAAGTGTATACTTAAGGGCTCGTTTTCTGTGTTTTTACACAATAATAATCAGATCTAACAGACAATATTTCCAAGGAAAGCATAGGGGAAGATCTTAGACCGAGTGGTAATGTATATATGAAGAAACGTTGGTGAAAAGATAACTTCCGTGGATAGGATCCGAACCTGCAACCTTCGAATGACGCGCGATTCTCTACCACTGAGCTACCACGACAGCTATCCTCCAGCCACTTTATGGGGTTTATATGTGAATTAAACATGGGAGTGTCAGTCAGCGCAACCAGTAGCCATGGCGGTGAGTGTAGCACGCTCCTATGAGCCTAGTTGGCGTCACGTAGCACGTGAACCTATTACGAGTAGGCAGCTGACCAATGGTCCATCGTATACAACCTAAAGGCACTAAGTCTGCCAGTACGAGACCCTCGTTAATGAATTAAGGAAAGAAGTGTATACTTAAGGGCTCGTTTTTCTGTGTTTTTACACAATAATACTGAGATCTAACAGACAATAATGCCAAGGAATGTATACGGGAAGATATTAGACCGAATTGTAATGTAGATATGAAGAAAAGTGGGTGAAAAGATAGCTTGCCGTGGGCAGGATCCGAACCTGCGACCTTCGAATGACGCGCTCGATGCTCTACCACTGATCTACCACGACAGCTATCCCCCAAGCCACTTTATGGGATTTATACGTGAATTAAACATGGGAGTGTCAGTCAGCGCCACCAGTAGCCATGGCGGCGAGTGTAGCACACTCTTATGAGCCTATTTGGCGTCACGTAGCACGTGAACCGATTACGAGTGGGCAGCTGACCAATAGTCCCTCGTATACAACTTAAAGGCACAAAGTCTGCCAGTAGGAGACCCTCGTTAATGAATTAAGAAAAGAAGTGTATACTTAAGGGCTCATTTTCTGTGTTTTTACACAATAATAATGAGATCTAACAGACAATAATTCCAAGGAAAGCATAGGTGAAGATATCAGACCGAGTGGTAATGTATATATGAAGAAACGTTGGTGAAAAAATAACTTCCGTAGATAGGATCCGAACCTGCAACCTTCGAATGACGCGCTCGATGCGCTACCACTGAGCTACCACGACAGCCATCCCCCAAGCCACTTTTTGGGATTTATACGTGAATTAAACATGGGGGTGTCAGTCAGCGCCACCAGTAGCCATGGCCGCGAGTGTAGCACACTCTTATGAGCCTATTTGGCGTCATGTAGCACGTGAACTTATTACGAGTGGGCAGCTGACCAATAGTCCCTCGTATACAACCTAAAGGCACTAAGTCTGCCAGTACGAGACCCTCGTTATTGAATTAGGAAAAGAAGTGTATGCTTAAGGGCTCGTTTTCTGTGTTTTTACACAATAATAATGAGATCTAACAGACAATAATTCCAAGGAAGGCATAGGGGAAGGTATTAGACCGAATGGTAATGTATATATGAAGAAACGTTGGTGAAAAGATAACTTCCTTGGGCAGGATCCGAACCTGCAACCTTCGAATGACGCGCGATTCTCTACCATTGAGCTACCACGACAGCTATCCCCCAGCCACTTTATGGGGTTTATATGTGAATTAAACATGGGAGTGTCAGTCAGCGCAACCAGTAGCCATGGCGGCGAGTGTAGCACGCTCTTATGAGCCTAGTTGGCGTCACGTAGCACGTGAACCTATTACGAGTGGGCAGCTGACCAATGGTCCCTCGCATACAACCTAAAGGCACTAAGTCTGCCAGTACGAGATCCTCGTTAATGAATTAGGAAAAGAAGTGTATACTTAAAGGCTCGTTTTCTGTGTTTTTACACAATAATAATGAGATCTCACAGACAATATTTCCAAGGAAAGCATAGGGGAAGATATTAGACCGAGTGGTAATGTATATATGAAGAAACGTTGGTGAAAAGATAACTTCCGTGGATAGGATCCGAACCTGCAACCTTCGAATGACGCGCGATTCTCTACCACTGAGCTACCACGACAGCTATCCTCCAGCCACTTTATGGGGTTTATATGTGAATTAAACATGGGAGTGTCAGTCAGCGCAACCAGTAGCCATGGCGGCGAGTGTAGCACGCTCTTATGAGCCTAGTTGGCGTCACGTAGCACGTGAACCTATTACGAGTGGGCAGCTCACTAATGGTCCCTCGTATACAACCTAAAGGCACTAAGTCTGCCAGTACGAGACCCTCGTTAATGAATTAAGGAAAGAAGTGTATACTTGAGGGCTCGTTTTTCTGTGTTCTTACACAATAATACTGAGATCTAACAGACACTAATTCAAAGGAAAGTATAGGGGAAGATATTAGACCGAATGGTAATGTATATATGAAGAAACGTGGGTGAAAAGATAACTTCCGTGGGCAGGATCTGAACCTGCGACCTTCCAATGACGCGCTCGATGCTCTACCACTGAGCTACCACGACAGCTATCCCCCAAGCCACTTTATGGGATTTATACATGAATTAAACATGGGAGTGTCAGTCAGCGCCACCAGTAGCCATGGCGGCGAGTGAAGCACACTCTTATGAGCCTATTTGGCGTCACGTGGCACGTGAACCTATTACGAGTGGGCAGCTGACCAATAGTCCCTTGTATACAACCTAAACTCACTAAGTCTGCCAGTACGAGACCCTCGTTAATGATTTAAGAGAAGAAGTGAATACTTGAGGGCTCGTTTTTCTGTGTTTTTACACAATAATATTGAGATCTAACAGACAATAATTCCAAGGAAAGCATAGGGGAAGATATTAGACCGAATGATAATGTATATATGAAGAAACGTTGGTGAAAAGATAACTTCCGTGGGCAGGATCCGAACCTGCAACCTTGGAATGACGCGCGATTCTCTACCACTGAGCTACCACGACAGCTATCCCCCAGCCACTATATGGGGTTTATATGTGAATTAAACATGGGAGTGTCAGTCAGCGCAACCAGTAGCCTTGGCGGCCAGTGTAGCACACTCTTATGAGCCTAGTTGGCGTCAGGTAGCACGTGAACCTATTACGAGTGGGCAGCTGACCAATGGTCCCTCATATACAACCTTAAGGCACTAAGTCTGCCAGTACGAGACCCTCGTTAATAAATTAAGGAAAGAATTGTGTACATAAGGGCTCATTTTTCTGTGTTTTTACACAATAATATTGAGATCTAACAGACAATATTTCCAAGGAAAGCATAGGGGAAGATATTAGACCGAGTGGTAATTTATATAAGAAGAAACGTTGGTGAAAAGATAACTTCCGTGGATAGGATCCGAACCTGCAACCTTCGAATGACGCGCGATTCTCTACCACTGAGCTACCACGACAGCTATCCTCCAGCCACTTAAGGGGTTTATATGTGAATTAAACATGGGAGTGCCAGTCAGCGCAACAAGTAGCCATGGCGGCGAGTGTAGCACGCTCTTATGAGCCTAGTTGGCGTCACGTAGCACGTGAACCTATTACGAGTGGGCAGCTCACTAATGGTCCCTCGTATACAACCTAAAGGCACCAAGTCTGCCAGTACGAGACTCTCGTTAATGAATTAAGGAAAGAAGTGTATACTTGAGGGCTCGTTTTTCTGTGTTCTTACACAATAATACTGAGATCTAACAGACACTAATTCAAAGGAAAGTATAGGGGAAGATATTAGACCGAATGGTAATGTATATATGAAGAAACGTGGGTGAAAAGATAACTTCCGTGGGCAGGATCTGAACCTGCGACCTTCCAATGACGCGCTCGATGCTCTACCACTGAGCTACCACGACAGCTATCCCCCAAGCCACTTTATGGGATTTATACATGAATTAAACATGGGAGTGTCAGTCAGCGCCACCAGTAGCCATGGCGGCGAGTGAAGCACACTCTTATGAGCCTATTTGGCGTCACGTGGCACGTGAACCTATTACGAGTGGGCAGCTGACCAATAGTCCCTTGTATACAACCTAAACTCACTAAGTCTGCCAGTACGAGACCCTCGTTAATGAATTAAGAGAAGAAGTGAATACTTGAGGGCTCGTTTTTCTGTGTTTTTACACAATAATATTGAGATCTAACAGACAATAATTCCAAGGAAAGCATAGGGGAAGATATTAGACCGAATGATAATGTATATATGAAGAAACGTTGGTGAAAAGATAACTTCCGTGGGCAGGATCCGAACCTGCAACCTTGGAATGACGCGCGATTCTCTACCACTGAGCTACCACGACAGCTATCCCCCAGCCACTATATGGGGTTTATATGTGAATTAAACTTGGGAGTGTCAGTCAGCGCAACCAGTAGCCATGGCGGCGAGTGTAGCACACTCTTATGAGCCTAGTTGGTGTCACGTAGCACGTGAACCTATTATGAGTGAGCAGCTGACAATAGTCCCTCGTATACAACCTAAAGGCACTAAGTCTGCCAGTACAAGACCCTCGTTAATGAATTAAGGAAAGAAGTGTATACTTGAGGGCTCGTTTTTCTGTGTTTTTACACAATAATATTGAGTTCTAACATACAATAATTCAAATGAAAGTATAGGGGAAGATATTAGACCTAATTGTAATGTAGATATGAAGAAAAGTGGGTGAAAAGATAGCTTGCCGTGGGCAGGATCCGAACCTGCGACCTTCAAATGACGCGCTCGATGCTCTACCACTGATCTACCACGACAGCTATCCCCCAAGCCACTTTATGGGATTTATACATGAATTAAACATGGGAGTGTCAGTCAGCGCCACCAGTAGCCATGGCGGCGAGTGTAGCACACTCTTATGAGCCTATTTGGCGTCACGTAGCACGTGAACCTATTACGAGTGGGCAGCTGACCAATAGTCCCTCGTATACAACTTAAAGGCACTAAGTCTGCCAGTACGAGACCCTCGTTAATGAATTAGGAAAAGAAGTGTATACTTAAGGGCTCGTTTTCTGTGTTTTTACACAATAATAATGAGATCTAACAGACAATATTTCCAAGGAAAGCATAGGGGAAGATCTTAGACCGAGTGGTAATGTATATATGAAGAAACGTTGGTGAAAAGATAACTTCCGTGGATAGGATCCGAACCTGCAACCTTCGAATGACGCGCGATTCTCTACCACTGAGCTACCACGACAGCTATCCTCCAGCCACTTTATGGGGTTTATATGTGAATTAAACATGGGAGTGTCAGTCAGCGCAACCAGTAGCCATGGCGGTGAGTGTAGCACGCTCCTATGAGCCTAGTTGGCGTCACGTAGCACGTGAACCTATTACGAGTAGGCAGCTGACCAATGGTCCCTCGTATACAACCTAAAGGCACTAAGTCTGCCAGTACGAGACCCTCGTTAATGAATTAAGGAAAGAAGTGTATACTTAAGGGCTCGTTTTTCTGTGTTTTTACACAATAATACTGAGATCTAACAGACAATAATGCCAAGGAATGTATACGGGAGATATTAGACCGAATTGTAATGTAGATATGAAGAAAAGTGGGTGAAAAGATAGCTTGCCGTGGGCAGGATCCGAACCTGCGACCTTCGAATGACGTGCTCGATGCTCTACCACTGATCTACCACGACAGCTATCCCCCAAGCCACTTTATGGGATTTATACGTGAATTAAACATGGGAGTGTCAGTCAGCGCCACCAGTAGCCATGGCGGCGAGTGTAGCACACTCTTATGAGCCTATTTGGCGTCACGTAGCACGTGAACCGATTACGAGTGGGCAGCTGACCAATAGTCCCTCGTATACAACTTAAAGGCACAAAGTCTGCCAGTAGGAGACCCTCGTTAATGAATTAAGAAAAGAAGTGTATACTTAAGGGCTCATTTTCTGTGTTTTTACACAATAATAATGAGATCTAACAGACAATAATTCCAAGGAAAGCATAGGTGAAGATATCAGACCGAGTGGTAATGTATATATGAAGAAACGTTGGTGAAAAAATAACTTCCGTAGATAGGATCCGAACCTGCAACCTTCGAATGACGCGCTCGATGCGCTACCACTGAGCTACCACGACAGCTATCCCCCAAGCCACTTTTTGGGATTTATACGTGAATTAAACATGGGGGTGTCAGTCAGCGCCACCAGTAGCCATGTCCGCGAGTGTAGCACACTCTTATGAGCCTATTTGGCGTCATGTAGCACGTGAACTTATTACGAGTGGGCAGCTGACCAATAGTCCCTCGTATACAACCTAAAGGCACTAAGTCTGCCAGTACGAGACCCTCGTTATTGAATTAGGAAAAGAAGTGTATGCTTAAGGGCTCGTTTTCTGTGTTTTTACACAATAATAATGAGATCTAACAGACAATAATTCCAAGGAAGGCATAGGGGAAGGTATTAGACCGAATGGTAATGTATATATGAAGAAACGTTGGTGAAAAGATAACTTCCTTGGGCAGGATCCGAACCTGCAACCTTCGACTGACGCGCGATTCTCTACCATTGAGCTACCACGACAGCTATCCCCCAGCCACTTTATGGGGTTTATATGTGAATTAAACATGGGAGTGTCAGTCAGCGCAACCAGTAGCCATGGCGGCGAGTGTAGCACGCTCTTATGAGCCTAGTTGGCGTCACGTAGCACGTGAACCTATTACGAGTGGGCAGCTGACCAATGGTCCCTCGCATACAACCTAAAGGCACTAAGTCTGCCAGTACGAGATCCTCGTTAATGAATTAGGAAAAGAAGTGTATACTTAAAGGCTCGTTTTCTGTGTTTTTACACAATAATAATGAGATCTCACAGACAATATTTCCAAGGAAAGCATAGGGGAAGATATTAGACCGAGTGGTAATGTATATATGAAGAAACGTTGGTGAAAAGATAACTTCCGTGGATAGGATCCGAACCTGCAACCTTCGAATGACGCGCGATTCTCTACCACTGAGCTACCACGACAGCTATCCTCCAGCCACTTTATGGGGTTTATATGTGAATTAAACATGGGAGTGTCAGTCAGCGCAACCAGTAGCCATGGCGGCGAGTGTAGCACGCTCTTATGAGCCTAGTTGGCGTCACGTAGCACGTGAACCTATTTCGAGTGGGCAGCTCACTAATGGTCCCTCGTATACAACCTAAAGGCACTAAGTCTGCCAGTACGAGACCCTCGTTAATGAATTAAGGAAAGAAGTGTATACTTGAGGGCTCGTTTTTCTGTGTTCTTACACAATAATACTGAGATCTAACAGACACTAATTCAAAGGAAAGTATAGGGGAAGATATTAGACCGAATGGTATTGTATATATGAAGAAACGTGGGTGAAAAGATAACTTCCGTGGGCAGGATCTGAACCTGCGACGTTCGAATGACGCGCTCGATGCTCTACCACTTAGCTACCACGCAGCTATGCCCCCACCCAATTTATGGGGTTTATATGTGAAGTAAACATGGGAGTGTCAGTCAGCGCAACCAGTAGCCTTGGCGGCCAGTGTAGCACACTCTTATGAGCCTAGTTGGCGTCAGGTAGCACGTGAACCTATTACGAGTGGGCAGCTGACCAATGGTCCCTCATATACAACCTTAAGGCACTAAGTCTGCCAGTACGAGACCCTCGTTAATAAATTAAGGAAAGAATTGTGTACATAAGGGCTCATTTTTCTGTGTTTTTACACAATAATATTGAGATCTAACAGACAATATTTCCAAGGAAAGCATAGGGGAAGATATTAGACCGAGTGGTAATTTATATAAGAAGAAACGTTGGTGAAAAGATAACTTCCGTGGATAGGATCCGAACCTGCAACCTTCGAATGACGCGCGATTCTCTACCACTGAGCTACCACGACAGCTATCCTCCAGCCACTTTATGGGGTTTATATGTGAATTAAACATGGGAGTGCCAGTCAGCGCAACAAGTAGCCATGGCGGCGAGTGTAGCACGCTCTTATGAGCCTAGTTGGCGTCACGTAGCACGTGAACCTATTACGAGTGGGCAGCTCACTAATGGTCTCTCGTATACAACCTAAAGGCACCAAGTCTGCCAGTACGAGACTCTCGTTAATGAATTAAGGAAAGAAGTGTATACTTGAGGGCTCGTTTTTCTGTGTTCTTACACAATAATACTGAGATCTAACAGACACTAATTCAAAGGAAAGTATAGGGGAAGATATTAGACCGAATGGTAATGTATATATGAAGAAACGTGGGTGAAAAGATAACTTCCGTGGGCAGGATCTGAACCTGCGACCTTCCAATGACGCGCTCGATGCTCTACCACTGAGCTACCACGACAGCTATCCCCCAAGCCACTTTATGGGATTTATACATGAATTAAACATGGGAGTGTCAGTCAGCGCCACCAGTAGCCATGGCGGCGAGTGAAGCACACTCTTATGAGCCTATTTGGCGTCACGTGGCACGTGAACCTATTACGAGTGGGCAGCTGACCAATAGTCCCTTGTATACAACCTAAACTCACTAAGTCTGCCAGTACGAGACCCTCGTTAATGAATTAAGAGAAGAAGTGAATACTTGAGGGCTCGTTTTTCTGTGTTTTTACACAATAATATTGAGATCTAACAGACAATAATTCCAAGGAAAGCATAGGGGAAGATATTAGACCGAATGATAATGTATATATGAAGAAACGTTGGTGAAAAGATAACTTCCGTGGGCAGGATCCGAACCTGCAACCTTGGAATGACGCGCGATTCTCTACCACTGAGCTACCACGACAGCTATCCCCCAGCCACTATATGGGGTTTATATGTGAATTAAACTTGGGAGTGTCAGTCAGCGCAACCAGTAGCCATGGCGGCGAGTGTAGCACACTCTTATGAGCCTAGTTGGTGTCACGTAGCACGTGAACCTATTACGAGTGGGCAGCTGACCAATGGTCCCTCGTATACAACCTAAAGGCACTAAGTCTGCCAGTACGAGACCCTCGTTAATAAATTAAGGATAGAATTGTGTACATAAGGGCTCATTTTTCTGTGTTTTTACACAATAATATTGAGATCTAACAGACAATATTTCCAAGGAAAGCATAGGGGAAGATATTAGACCGAGTGGTAATTTATATAAGAAGAAACGTTGGTGAAAAGATAACTTCCGTGGATAGGATCCGAACCTGCAACCTTCGAATGACGCGCGATTCTCTACCACTGAGCTACCACGACAGCTATCCTCCAGCCACTTTATGGGGTTTATATGTGAATTAAACATGGGAGTGCCAGTCAGCGCAACAAGTAGCCATGGCGGCGAGTGTAGCACGCTCTTATGAGCCTAGTTGGCGTCACGTAGCACGTGAACCTATTACGAGTGGGCAGCTCACTAATGGTCCCTCGTATACAACCTAAAGGCACCAAGTCTGCCAGTACGAGACTCTCGTTAATGAATTAAGGAAAGAAGTGTATACTTGAGGGCTCGTTTTTCTGTGTTCTTACACAATAATACTGAGATCTAACAGACACTAATTCAAAGGAAAGTATAGGGGAAGATATTAGACCGAATGGTAATGTATATATGAAGAAACGTGGGTGAAAAGATAACTTCCGTGGGCAGGATCTGAACCTGCGACCTTCCAATGACGCGCTCGATGCTCTACCACTGAGCTACCACGACAGCTATCCCCCAAGCCACTTTATGGGATTTATACATGAATTAAACATGGGAGTGTCAGTCAGCGCCACCAGTAGCCATGGCGGCGAGTGAAGCACACTCTTATGAGCCTATTTGGCGTCACGTGGCACGTGAACCTATTACGAGTGGGCAGCTGACCAATAGTCCCTTGTATACAACCTAAACTCACTAAGTCTGCCAGTACGAGACCCTCGTTAATGAATTAAGAGAAGAAGTGAATACTTGAGGGCTCGTTTTTCTGTGTTTTTACACAATAATATTGAGATCTAACAGACAATAATTCCAAGGAAAGCATAGGGGAAGATATTAGACCGAATGATAATGTATATATGAAGAAACGTTGGTGAAAAGATAACTTCCGTGGGCAGGATCCGAACCTGCAACCTTGGATTGACGCGCGATTCTCTACCACTGAGCTACCACGACAGCTATCCCCCAGCCACTATATGGGGTTTATATGTGAATTAAACTTGGGAGTGTCAGTCAGCGCAACCAGTAGCCATGGCGGCGAGTGTAGCACACTCTTATGAGCCTAGTTGGTGTCACGTAGCACGTGAACCTATTACGAGTGAGCAGCTGACAATAGTCCCTCGTATACAACCTAAAGGCACTAAGTCTGCCAGTACAAGACCCTCGTTAATGAATTAAGGAAAGAAGTGTATACTTGAGGGCTCGTTTTTCTGTGTTTTTACACAATAATATTGAGTTCTAACATACAATAATTCAAATGAAAGTATAGGGGAAGATATTAGACCTAATTGTAATGTAGATATGAAGAAAAGTGGGTGAAAAGATAGCTTGCCGTGGGCAGGATCCGAACCTGCGACCTTCAAATGACGCGCTCGATGCTCTACCACTGATCTACCACGACAGCTATCCCCCAAGCCACTTTATGGGATTTATACATGAATTAAACATGGGAGTGTCAGTCAGCGCCACCAGTAGCCATGGCGGCGAGTGTAGCACACTCTTATGAGCCTATTTGGCGTCACGTAGCACGTGAACCTATTACGAGTGGGCAGCTGACCAATAGTCCCTCGTATACAACTTAAAGGCACTAAGTCTGCCAGTACGAGACCCTCGTTAATGAATTAGGAAAAGAAGTGTATACTTAAGGGCTCGTTTTCTGTGTTTTTACACAATAATAATGAGATCTAACAGACAATATTTCCAAGGAAAGCATAGGGGAAGATCTTAGACCGAGTGGTAATGTATATATGAAGAAACGTTGGTGAAAAGATAACTTCCGTGGATAGGATCCGAACCTGCAACCTTCGAATGACGCGCGATTCTCTACCACTGAGCTACCACGACAGCTATCCTCCAGCCACTTTATGGGGTTTATATGTGAATTAAACATGGGAGTGTCAGTCAGCGCAACCAGTAGCCATGGCGGTGAGTGTAGCACGCTCCTATGAGCCTAGTTGGCGTCACGTAGCACGTGAACCTATTACGTGTAGGCAGCTGACCAATGGTCCCTCGTATACAACCTAAAGGCACTAAGTCTGCCAGTACGAGACCCTCGTTAATGAATTAAGGAAAGAAGTGTATACTTAAGGGCTCGTTTTTCTGTGTTTTTACACAATAATACTGAGATCTAACAGACAATAATGCCAAGGAATGTATACGGGAGATATTAGACCGAATTGTAATGTAGATATGAAGAAAAGTGGGTGAAAAGATAGCTTGCCGTGGGCAGGATCCGAACCTGCGACCTTCGAATGACGCGCTCGATGCTCTACCACTGATCTACCACGACAGCTATCCCCCAAGCCACTTTATGGGATTTATACGTGAATTAAACATGGGAGTGTCAGTCAGCGCCACCAGTAGCCATGGCGGCGAGTGTAGCACACTCTTATGAGCCTATTTGGCGTCACGTAGCACGTGAACCGATTACGAGTGGGCAGCTGACCAATAGTCCCTCGTATACAACTTAAAGGCACAAAGTCTGCCAGTAGGAGACCCTCGTTAATGAATTAAGAAAAGAAGTGTATACTTAAGGGCTCATTTTCTGTGTTTTTACACAATAATAATGAGATCTAACAGACAATAATTCCAAGGAAAGCATAGGTGAAGATATCAGACCGAGTGGTAATGTATATATGAAGAAACGTTGGTGAAAAAATAACTTCCGTAGATAGGATCCGAACCTGCAACCTTCGAATGACGCGCTCGATGCGCTACCACTGAGCTACCACGACAGCTATCCCCCAAGCCACTTTTTGGGATTTATACGTGAATTAAACATGGGGGTGTCAGTCAGCGCCACCAGTAGCCATGGCCGCGAGTGTAGCACACTCTTATGAGCCTATTTGGCGTCATGTAGCACGTGAACTTATTACGAGTGGGCAGCTGACCAATAGTCCCTCGTATACAACCTAAAGGCACTAAGTCTGCCAGTACGAGACCCTCGTTATTGAATTAGGAAAAGAAGTGTATGCTTAAGGGCTCGTTTTCTGTGTTTTTACACAATAATAATGAGATCTAACAGACAATAATTCCAAGGAAGGCATAGGGGAAGGTATTAGACCGAATGGTAATGTATATATGAAGAAACGTTGGTGAAAAGATAACTTCCTTGGGCAGGATCCGAACCTGCAACCTTCGACTGACGCGCGATTCTCTACCATTGAGCTACCACGACAGCTATCCCCCAGCCACTTTATGGGGTTTATATGTGAATTAAACATGGGAGTGTCAGTCAGCGCAACCAGTAGCCATGGCGGCGAGTGTAGCACGCTCTTATGAGCCTAGTTGGCGTCACGTAGCACGTGAACCTATTACGAGTGGGCAGCTGACCAATGGTCCCTCGCATACAACCTAAAGGCACTAAGTCTGCCAGTACGAGATCCTCGTTAATGAATTAGGAAAAGAAGTGTATACTTAAAGGCTCGTTTTCTGTGTTTTTACACAATAATAATGAGATCTCACAGACAATATTTCCAAGGAAAGCATAGGGGAAGATATTAGACCGAGTGGTAATGTATATATGAAGAAACGTTGGTGAAAAGATAACTTCCGTGGATAGGATCCGAACCTGCAACCTTCGAATGACGCGCGATTCTCTACCACTGAGCTACCACGACAGCTATCCTCCAGCCACTTTATGGGGTTTATATGTGAATTAAACATGGGAGTGTCAGTCAGCGCAACCAGTAGCCATGGCGGCGAGTGTAGCACGCTCTTATGAGCCTAGTTGGCGTCACGTAGCACGTGAACCTATTTCGAGTGGGCAGCTCACTAATGGTCCCTCGTATACAACCTAAAGGCACTAAGTCTGCCAGTACGAGACCCTCGTTAATGAATTAAGGAAAGAAGTGTATACTTGAGGGCTCGTTTTTCTGTGTTCTTACACAATAATACTGAGATCTAACAGACACTAATTCAAAGGAAAGTATAGGGGAAGATATTAGACCGAATGGTATATTATATATGAAGAAACGTGGGTGAAAAGATAACTTCCGTGGGCAGGATCTGAACCTGCGACGTTCGAATGACGCGCTCGATGCTCTACCACTTAGCTACCACGCAGCTATGCCCCCACCCAATTTATGGGGTTTATATGTGAAGTAAACATGGGAGTGTCAGTCAGCGCAACCAGTAGCCTTGGCGGCCAGTGTAGCACACTCTTATGAGCCTAGTTGGCGTCAGGTAGCACGTGAACCTATTACGAGTGGGCAGCTGACCAATGGTCCCTCATATACAACCTTAAGGCACTAAGTCTGCCAGTACGAGACCCTCGTTAATAAATTAAGGAAAGAATTGTGTACATAAGGGCTCATTTTTCTGTGTTTTTACACAATAATATTGAGATCTAACAGACAATATTTCCAAGGAAAGCATAGGGGAAGATATTAGACCGAGTGGTAATTTATATAAGAAGAAACGTTGGTGAAAAGATAACTTCCGTGGATAGGATCCGAACCTGCAACCTTCGAATGACGCGCGATTCTCTACCACTGAGCTACCACGACAGCTATCCTCCAGCCACTTTATGGGGTTTATATGTGAATTAAACATGGGAGTGCCAGTCAGCGCAACAAGTAGCCATGGCGGCGAGTGTAGCACGCTCTTATGAGCCTAGTTGGCGTCACGTAGCACGTGAACCTATTACGAGTGGGCAGCTCACTAATGGTCCCTCGTATACAACCTAAAGGCACCAAGTCTGCCAGTACGAGACTCTCGTTAATGAATTAAGGAAAGAAGTGTATACTTGAGGGCTCGTTTTTCTGTGTTCTTACACAATAATACTGAGATCTAACAGACACTAATTCAAAGGAAAGTATAGGGGAAGATATTAGACCGAATGGTAATGTATATATGAAGAAACGTGGGTGAAAAGATAACTTCCGTGGGCAGGATCTGAACCTGCGACCTTCCAATGACGCGCTCGATGCTCTACCACTGAGCTACCACGACAGCTATCCCCCAAGCCACTTTATGGGATTTATACATGAATTAAACATGGGAGTGTCAGTCAGCGCCACCAGTAGCCATGGCGGCGAGTGAAGCACACTCTTATGAGCCTATTTGGCGTCACGTGGCACGTGAACCTATTACGAGTGGGCAGCTGACCAATAGTCCCTTGTATACAACCTAAACTCACTAAGTCTGCCAGTACGAGACCCTCGTTAATGAATTAAGAGAAGAAGTGAATACTTGAGGGCTCGTTTTTCTGTGTTTTTACACAATAATATTGAGATCTAACAGACAATAATTCCAAGGAAAGCATAGGGGAAGATATTAGACCGAATGATAATGTATATATGAAGAAACGTTGGTGAAAAGATAACTTCCGTGGGCAGGATCCGAACCTGCAACCTTGGAAAGACGCGCGATTCTCTACCACTGAGCTACCACGACAGCTATCCCCCAGCCACTATATGGGGTTTATATGTGAATTAAACTTGGGAGTGTCAGTCAGCGCAACCAGTAGCCATGGCGGCGAGTGTAGCACACTCTTATGAGCCTAGTTGGTGTCACGTAGCACGTGAACCTATTACGAGTGGGCAGCTGACCAATGGTCCCTCGTATACAACCTAAAGGCACTAAGTCTGCCAGTACGAGACCCTCGTTAATAAATTAAGGATAGAATTGTGTACTTAAGGGCTCGTTTTTCTGTGTTTTTACACAATAATAATGAGATATAACAGAATATAATGCCAAGGAAAGTATAGGGGAAGATATTAGACCAAATGGTGATGTATATATGAAGAAACATGGGTGAAAAGATAACTTGCCATGGGCAGGATCCGAACCTGCGACGTTCGAATGACGCGCTCGATGCTCTACCACTGAGCTACCACTACAGCTATGCCCCCAGCCACTTTATGGGGTTTATATGTGAATTAAGCTTGGGAGTGTCAGTCAGCGCCACGAGTAGCCATGCCGGCGAGGGTAGCACACTCTTATAAGCCTACTTGGCGTCACATAGCACGTGAACCTATTACGAGTGAGCAGCTGACAATAGTCCCTCGTATACAACCTAAAGGCACTAAGTCTGCCAGTACAAGACCCTCGTTAATGAATTAAGGAAAGAAGTGTATACTTGAGGGCTCGTTTTTCTGTGTTTTTACACAATAATATTGAGTTCTAACATACAATAATTCAAATGAAAGTATAGGGGAAGATATTAGACCTAATTGTAATGTAGATATGAAGAAAAGTGGGTGAAAAGATAGCTTGCCGTGGGCAGGATCCGAACCTGCGACCTTCAAATGACGCGCTCGATGCTCTACCACTGATCTACCACGACAGCTATCCCCCAAGCCACTTTATGGGATTTATACATGAATTAAACATGGGAGTGTCAGTCAGCGCCACCAGTAGCCATGGCGGCGAGTGTAGCACACTCTTATGAGCCTATTTGGCGTCACGTAGCACGTGAACCTATTACGAGTGGGCAGCTGACCAATAGTCCCTCGTATACAACTTAAAGGCACTAAGTCTGCCAGTACGAGACCCTCGTTAATGAATTAGGAAAAGAAGTGTATACTTAAGGGCTCGTTTTCTGTGTTTTTACACAATAATAATGAGATCTAACAGACAATATTTCCAAGGAAAGCATAGGGGAAGATCTTAGACCGAGTGGTAATGTATATATGAAGAAACGTTGGTGAAAAGATAACTTCCGTGGATAGGATCCGAACCTGCAACCTTCGAATGACGCGCGATTCTCTACCACTGAGCTACCACGACAGCTATCCTCCAGCCACTTTATGGGGTTTATATGTGAATTAAACATGGGAGTGTCAGTCAGCGCAACCAGTAGCCATGGCGGTGAGTGTAGCACGCTCCTATGAGCCTAGTTGGCGTCACGTAGCACGTGAACCTATTCCGAGTAGGCAGCTGACCAATGGTCCCTCGTATACAACCTAAAGGCACTAAGTCTGCCAGTACGAGACCCTCGTTAATGAATTAAGGAAAGAAGTGTATACTTAAGGGCTCGTTTTTCTGTGTTTTTACACAATAATACTGAGATCTAGCAGACAATAATGCCAAGGAATGTATACGGGAAGATATTAGACCGAATTGTAATGTAGATATGAAGAAAAGTTGGTGAAAAGATAGCTTGCCGTGGGCAGGATCCGAACCTGCGACCTTCGAATGACGCGCTCGATGCTCTACCACTGATCTACCACGACAGCTATCCCCCAAGCCACTTTATGGGATTTATACGTGAATTAAACATGGGAGTGTCAGTCAGCGCCACCAGTAGCCATGGCGGCGAGTGTAGCACACTCTTATGAGCCTATTTGGCGTCACGTAGCACGTGAACCGATTACGAGTGGGCAGCTGACCAATAGTCCCTCGTATACAACTTAAAGGCACAAAGTCTGCCAGTAGGAGACCCTCGTTAATGAATTAAGAAAAGAAGTGTATACTTAAGGGCTCATTTTCTGTGTTTTTACACAATAATAATGAGATCTAACAGACAATAATTCCAAGGAAAGCATAGGTGAAGATATCAGACCGAGTGGTAATGTATATATGAAGAAACGTTGGTGAAAAAATAACTTCCGTAGATAGGATCCGAACCTGCAACCTTCGAATGACGCGCTCGATGCGCTACCACTGAGCTACCACGACAGCTATCCCCCAAGCCACTTTTTGGGATTTATACGTGAATTAAACATGGGGGTGTCAGTCAGCGCCACCAGTAGCCATGGCCGCGAGTGTAGCACACTCTTATGAGCCTATTTGGCGTCATGTAGCACGTGAACTTATTACGAGTGGGCAGCTGACCAATAGTCCCTCGTATACAACCTAAAGGCACTAAGTCTGCCAGTACGAGACCCTCGTTATTGAATTAGGAAAAGAAGTGTATGCTTAAGGGCTCGTTTTCTGTGTTTTTACACAATAATAATGAGATCTAACAGACAATAATTCCAAGGAAGGCATAGGGGAAGGTATTAGACCGAATGGTAATGTATATATGAAGAAACGTTGGTGAAAAGATAACTTCCTTGGGCAGGATCCGAACCTGCAACCTTCGACTGACGCGCGATTCTCTACCATTGAGCTACCACGACAGCTATCCCCCAGCCACTTTATGGGGTTTATATGTGAATTAAACATGGGAGTGTCAGTCAGCGCAACCAGTAGCCATGGCGGCGAGTGTAGCACGCTCTTATGAGCCTAGTTGGCGTCACGTAGCACGTGAACCTATTACGAGTGGGCAGCTGACCAATGGTCCCTCGCATACAACCTAAAGGCACTAAGTCTGCCAGTACGAGATCCTCGTTAATGAATTAGGAAAAGAAGTGTATACTTAAAGGCTCGTTTTCTGTGTTTTTACACAATAATAATGAGATCTCACAGACAATATTTTCAAGGAAAGCATAGGGGAAGATATTAGACCGAGTGGTAATGTATATATGAAGAAACGTTGGTGAAAAGATAACTTCCGTGGATAGGATCCGAACCTGCAACCTTCGAATGACGCGCGATTCTCTACCACTGAGCTACCACGACAGCTATCCTCCAGCCACTTTATGGGGTTTATATGTGAATTAAACATGGGAGTGTCAGTCAGCGCAACCAGTAGCCATGGCGGCGAGTGTAGCACGCTCTTATGAGCCTAGTTGGCGTCACGTAGCACGTGAACCTATTACGAGTGGGCAGCTCACTAATGGTCCCTCGTATACAACCTAAAGGCACTAAGTCTGCCAGTACGAGACCCTCGTTAATGAATTAAGGAAAGAAGTGTATACTTGAGGGCTCGTTTTTCTGTGTTCTTACACAATAATACTGAGATCTAACAGACACTAATTCAAAGGAAAGTATAGGGGAAGATATTAGACCGAATGGTATTGTATATATGAAGAAACGTGGGTGAAAAGATAACTTCCGTGGGCAGGATCTGAACCTGCGACGTTCGAATGACGCGCTCGATGCTCTACCACTTAGCTACCACGCATCTATGCCCCCACCCAATTTATGGGGTTTATATGTGAAGTAAACATGGGAGTGTCAGTCAGCGCAACCAGTAGCCTTGGCGGCCAGTGTAGCACACTCTTATGAGCCTAGTTGGCGTCAGGTAGCACGTGAACCTATTACGAGTGGGCAGCTGACCAATGGTCCCTCATATACAACCTTAAGGCACTAAGTCTGCCAGTACGAGACCCTCGTTAATAAATTAAGGAAAGAATTGTGTACATAAGGGCTCATTTTTCTGTGTTTTTACACAATAATATTGAGATCTAACAGACAATATTTCCAAGGAAAGCATAGGGGAAGATATTAGACCGAGTGGTAATTTATATAAGAAGAAACGTTGGTGAAAAGATAACTTCCGTGGATAGGATCCGAACCTGCAACCTTCGAATGACGCGCGATTCTCTACCACTGAGCTACCACGACAGCTATCCTCCAGCCACTTTATGGGGTTTATATGTGAATTAAACATGGGAGTGCCAGTCAGCGCAACAAGTAGCCATGGCGGCGAGTGTAGCACGCTCTTATGAGCCTAGTTGGCGTCACGTAGCACGTGAACCTATTACGAGTGGGCAGCTCACTAATGGTCCCTCGTATACAACCTAAAGGCACCAAGTCTGCCAGTACGAGACTCTCGTTAATGAATTAAGGAAAGAAGTGTATACTTGAGGGCTCGTTTTTCTGTGTTCTTACACAATAATACTGAGATCTAACAGACACTAATTCAAAGGAAAGTATAGGGGAAGATATTAGACCGAATGGTAATGTATATATGAAGAAACGTGGGTGAAAAGATAACTTCCGTGGGCAGGATCTGAACCTGCGACCTTCCAATGACGCGCTCGATGCTCTACCACTGAGCTACCACGACAGCTATCCCCCAAGCCACTTTATGGGATTTATACATGAATTAAACATGGGAGTGTCAGTCAGCGCCACCAGTAGCCATGGCGGCGAGTGAAGCACACTCTTATGAGCCTATTTGGCGTCACGTGGCACGTGAACCTATTACGAGTGGGCAACTGACCAATAGTCCCTTGTATACAACCTAAACTCACTAAGTCTGCCAGTACGAGACCCACGTTAATGAATTAAGAGAAGTGAATACTTGAGGGCTCGTTTTTCTGTGTTTTTACACAATAATATTGAGATCTAACAGACAATAATTCCAAGGAAAGCATAGGGGAAGATATTAGACCGAATGATAATGTATATATGAAGAAACGTTGGTGAAAAGATAACTTCCGTGGGCAGGATCCGAACCTGCAACCTTGGAATGACGCGCGATTCTCTACCACTGAGCTACCACGACAGCTATCCCCCAGCCACTATATGGGGTTTATATGTGAATTAAACTTGGGAGTGTCAGTCAGCGCAACCAGTAGCCATGGCGGCGAGTGTAGCACACTCTTATGAGCCTAGTTGGTGTCACGTAGCACGTGAACCTATTACGAGTGGGCAGCTGACCAATGGTCCCTCGTATACAACCTAAAGGCACTAAGTCTGCCAGTACGAGACCCTCGTTAATAAATTAAGGATAGAATTGTGTACTTAAGGGCTCGTTTTTCTGTGTTTTTACACAATAATAATGAGATATAACAGAATATAATGCCAAGGAAAGTATAGGGGAAGATATTAGACCAAATGGTGATGTATATATGAAGAAACATGGGTGAAAAGATAACTTGCCATGGGCAGGATCCGAACCTGCGACGTTCGAATGACGCGCTCGATGCTCTACCACTGAGCTACCACTACAGCTATGCCCCCAGCCACTTTATGGGGTTTATATGTGAATTAAGCTTGGGAGTGTCAGTCAGCGCCACGAGTAGCCATGCCGGCGAGGGTAGCACACTCTTATAAGCCTACTTGGCGTCACATAGCACGTGAACCTATTACGAGTGAGCAGCTGACAATAGTCCCTCGTATACAACCTAAAGGCACTAAGTCTGCCAGTACAAGACCCTCGTTAATGAATTAAGGAAAGAAGTGTATACTTGAGGGCTCGTTTTTCTGTGTTTTTACACAATAATATTGAGTTCTAACATACAATAATTCAAATGAAAGTATAGGGGAAGATATTAGACCTAATTGTAATGTAGATATGAAGAAAAGTGGGTGAAAAGATAGCTTGCCGTGGGCAGGATCCGAACCTGCGACCTTCAAATGACGCGCTCGATGCTCTACCACTGATCTACCACGACAGCTATCCCCCAAGCCACTTTATGGGATTTATACATGAATTAAACATGGGAGTGTCAGTCAGCGCCACCAGTAGCCATGGCGGCGAGTGTAGCACACTCTTATGAGCCTATTTGGCGTCACGTAGCACGTGAACCTATTACGAGTGGGCAGCTGACCAATAGTCCCTCGTATACAACTTAAAGGCACTAAGTCTGCCAGTACGAGACCCTCGTTAATGAATTAGGAAAAGAAGTGTATACTTAAGGGCTCGTTTTCTGTGTTTTTACACAATAATAATGAGATCTAACAGACAATATTTCCAAGGAAAGCATAGGGGAAGATCTTAGACCGAGTGGTAATGTATATATGAAGAAACGTTGGTGAAAAGATAACTTCCGTGGATAGGATCCGAACCTGCAACCTTCGAATGACGCGCGATTCTCTACCACTGAGCTACCACGACAGCTATCCTCCAGCCACTTTATGGGGTTTATATGTGAATTAAACATGGGAGTGTCAGTCAGCGCAACCAGTAGCCATGGCGGTGAGTGTAGCACGCTCCTATGAGCCTAGTTGGCGTCACGTAGCACGTGAACCTATTACGAGTAGGCCGCTGACCAATGGTCCCTCGTATACAACCTAAAGGCACTAAGTCTGCCAGTACGAGACCCTCGTTAATGAATTAAGGAAAGAAGTGTATACTTAAGGGCTCGTTTTTCTGTGTTTTTACACAAAAATACTGAGATCTAACAGACAATAATGCCAAGGAATGTATACGGGTAGATATTAGACCGAATTGTAATGTAGATATGAAGAAAAGTGGGTGAAAAGATAGCTTGCCGTGGGCAGGATCCGAACCTGCGACCTTCGAATGACGCGCTCGATGCTCTACCACTGATCTACCACGACAGCTATCCCCCAAGCCACTTTATGGGATTTATACGTGAATTAAACATGGGAGTGTCAGTCAGCGCCACCAGTAGCCATGGCGGCGAGTGTAGCACACTCTTATGAGCCTATTTGGCGTCACGTAGCACGTGAACCGATTACGAGTGGGCAGCTGACCAATAGTCCCTCGTATACAACTTAAAGGCACAAAGTCTGCCAGTAGGAGACCCTCGTTAATGAATTAAGAAAAGAAGTGTATACTTAAGGGCTCATTTTCTGTGTTTTTACACAATAATAATGAGATCTAACAGACAATAATTCCAAGGAAAGCATAGGTGAAGATATCAGACCGAGTGGTAATGTATATATGAAGAAACGTTGGTGAAAAAATAACTTCCGTAGATAGGATCCGAACCTGCAACCTTCGAATGACGCGCTCGATGCGCTACCACTGAGCTACCACGACAGCTATCCCCCAAGCCACTTTTTGGGATTTATACGTGAATTAAACATGGGGGTGTCAGTCAGCGCCACCAGTAGCCATGGCCGCGAGTGTAGCACACTCTTATGAGCCTATTTGGCGTCATGTAGCACGTGAACTTATTACGAGTGGGCAGCTGACCAATAGTCCCTCGTATACAACCTAAAGGCACTAAGTCTGCCAGTACGAGACCCTCGTTATTGAATTAGGAAAAGAAGTGTATGCTTAAGGGCTCGTTTTCTGTGTTTTTACACAATAATAATGAGATCTAACAGACAATAATTCCAAGGAAGGCATAGGGGAAGGTATTAGACCGAATGGTAATGTATATATGAAGAAACGTTGGTGAAAAGATAACTTCCTTGGGCAGGATCCGAACCTGCAACCTTCGAATGACGCGCGATTCTCTACCATTGAGCTACCACGACAGCTATCCCCCAGCCACTTTATGGGGTTTATATGTGAATTAAACATGGGAGTGTCAGTCAGCGCAACCAGTAGCCATGGCGGCGAGTGTAGCACGCTCTTATGAGCCTAGTTGGCGTCACGTAGCACGTGAACCTATTACGAGTGGGCAGCTGACCAATGGTCCCTCGCATACAACCTAAAGGCACTAAGTCTGCCAGTACGAGATCCTCGTTAATGAATTAGGAAAAGAAGTGTATACTTAAAGGCTCGTTTTCTGTGTTTTTACACAATAATAATGAGATCTCACAGACAATATTTCCAAGGAAAGCATAGGGGAAGATATTAGACCGAGTGGTAATGTATATATGAAGAAACGTTGGTGAAAAGATAACTTCCGTGGATAGGATCCGAACCTGCAACCTTCGAATGACGCGCGATTCTCTACCACTGAGCTACCACGACAGCTATCCTCCAGCCACTTTATGGGGTTTATATGTGAATTAAACATGGGAGTGTCAGTCAGCGCAACCAGTAGCCATGGCGGCGAGTGTAGCACGCTCTTATGAGCCTAGTTGGCGTCACGTAGCACGTGAACCTATTACGAGTGGGCAGCTCACTAATGGTCCCTCGTATACAACCTAAAGGCACTAAGTCTGCCAGTACGAGACCCTCGTTAATGAATTAAGGAAAGAAGTGTATACTTGAGGGCTCGTTTTTCTGTGTTCTTACACAATAATACTGAGATCTAACAGACACTAATTCAAAGGAAAGTATAGGGGAAGATATTAGACCGAATGGTATTGTATATATGAAGAAACGTGGGTGAAAAGATAACTTCCGTGGGCAGGATCTGAACCTGCGACGTTCGAATGACGCGCTCGATGCTCTACCACTTAGCTACCACGCAGCTATGCCCCCACCCAATTTATGGGGTTTATATGTGAAGTAAACATGGGAGTGTCAGTCAGCGCAACCAGTAGCCTTGGCGGCCAGTGTAGCACACTCTTATGAGCCTAGTTGGCGTCAGGTAGCACGTGAACCTATTACGAGTGGGCAGCTGACCAATGGTCCCTCATATACAACCTTAAGGCACTAAGTCTGCCAGTACGAGACCCTCGTTAATAAATTAAGGAAAGAATTGTGTACATAAGGGCTCATTTTTCTGTGTTTTTACACAATAATATTGAGATCTAACAGACAATATTTCCAAGGAAAGCATAGGGGAAGATATTAGACCGAGTGGTAATTTATATAAGAAGAAACGTTGGTGAAAAGATAACTTCCGTGGATAGGATCCGAACCTGCAACCTTCGAATGACGCGCGATTCTCTACCACTGAGCTACCACGACAGCTATCATCCAGCCACTTTATGGGGTTTATATGTGAATTAAACATGGGAGTGCCAGTCAGCGCAACAAGTAGCCATGGCGGCGAGTGTAGCACGCTCTTATGAGCCTAGTTGGCGTCACGTAGCACGTGAACCTATTACGAGTGGGCAGCTCACTAATGGTCCCTCGTATACAACCTAAAGGCACCAAGTCTGCCAGTACGAGACTCTCGTTAATGAATTAAGGAAAGAAGTGTATACTTGAGGGCTCGTTTTTCTGTGTTCTTACACAATAATACTGAGATCTAACAGACACTAATTCAAAGGAAAGTATAGGGGAAGATATTAGACCGAATGGTAATGTATATATGAAGAAACGTGGGTGAAAAGATAACTTCCGTGGGCAGGATCTGAACCTGCGACCTTCCAATGACGCGCTCGATGCTCTACCACTGAGCTACCACGACAACTATCCCCCAAGCCACTTTATGGGATTTATACATGAATTAAACATGGGAGTGTCAGTCAGCGCCACCAGTAGCCATGGCGGCGAGTGAAGCACACTCTTATGAGCCTATTTGGCGTCACGTGGCACGTGAACCTATTACGAGTGGGCAGCTGACCAATAGTCCCTTGTATACAACCTAAACTCACTAAGTCTGCCAGTACGAGACCCTCGTTAATGAATTAAGAGAAGAAGTGAATACTTGAGGGCTCGTTTTTCTGTGTTTTTACACAATAATATTGAGATCTAACAGACAATAATTCCAAGGAAAGCATAGGGGAAGATATTAGACCGAATGATAATGTATATATGAAGAAACGTTGGTGAAAAGATAACTTCCGTGGGCAGGATCCGAACCTGCAACCTTGGAATGACGCGCGATTCTCTACCACTGAGCTACCACGACAGCTATCCCCCAGCCACTATATGGGGTTTATATGTGAATTAAACTTGGGAGTGTCAGTCAGCGCAACCAGTAGCCATGGCGGCGAGTGTAGGACACTCTTATGAGCCTAGTTGGTGTCACGTAGCACGTGAACCTATTACGAGTGGGCAGCTGACCAATGGTCCCTCGTATACAACCTAAAGGCACTAAGTCTGCCAGTACAAGACCCTCGTTAATAAATTAAGGAAAGAAGTGTGTACTTAAGGGCTCGTTTTTCTGTGTTTTTACACAATAATATTGAGTTCTAACATACAATAATTCAAATGAAAGTATAGGGGAAGATATTAGACCGAATGGTAATGTATATATAAAGAAACATGTGTGAAAAGATAACTTCCGTTGGCAGGATCCGAACCTGCAACCTTCGAATGACGCGCTCGATGCTCTACCACTGAGCTACCACTACAGCTATGTCGCCAGCCGCTTTATGGGGTTTATATGTGAAATAAACTTGGGAGTGTCAGTCAGCGCCACGAGTAGCCATGGCGGCGAGGGAAGCACACTCTTATAAGCCTATTTGGCGTCACATAGCACGTGAACGTATTACCAGTGAACAGCTGACAATAGTCCCTCGTATACAACCTAAAGCCACTAAGTCTGCCAGTACGACACCCTTGTTAATGAATTAAGGAAAGAAGTGTATACTTGAGGGCTCGTTTTTCTGTGTTTTTACACAATAATAATGAGGTCTAACTGACAATAATGCCAAGGAATGTATAGGGGAAGATATTAGACCGAATTGTAATGTAAATATGAAGAAAAGTGGGTGAAAAGTTAGCTTGAAGTGGGCAGAATCCAAACCTGCGACCTTCGAATGACGCGCTCGATGCTCTACCACTGAGCTACTACGACAGCTATCCCCCAAGCCACTTTATGGGATTCATACGTGAATTAAACATAGGAGTGTCAGTCAGCGCCACCAGTAGCCATGACTGCGAGTGTAGCACACTTTTATGAGCCTATTTGGCGTCATGTAGCACGTGAACCTATTACGAGTGGGCAGCTGACCAATAGTCCCTCGTTTTCAACCTATAGGCACTAAGTCTGCCAGTACGAGACCCTCGTTAATGAATTAAGAAAAGAAGTGTATACTTGAAGGCTCGTTTTTCTGTGTTTTTACACAATAATATTGAGATCTAACAGACAATAATTCCAAGGAAAGCATAGGAGAGATATAGGACCGAATGGTAATGTATATATGAAGAAACGTTGGTGAAAAGATAACTTCCGTGGGCAGGATCCGAACCTGCAACCTTCGAATGACGCGCGATTCTCTACCACTGAGCTACCATGACAGCTATCCCCCAGCCACTTTATGCGGTTTATATGTGAATTAAACATGGGAGTGTCAGTCAGCGCAACCAGTAGCCATGGCGGCGAGTGTAGCACACTCTTATGAGCCTAGTTGGCGTCACGTAGCACGTGAACCTATTACGAGTGGGCAGCTGACTAAAAGTCACTCCTATACAACCTAAAGGCACTAAGTCTGCCAGTACGAGACCCTCGTTAAAGAATTAAGGAAAGAGGTGTGTACTTAGGGCTCGTTTTTCTGTGTTTTTACACGATAATAATGAGGTCTAACAGACAATAATGCCAAGGAATGTATAGGGGAAGATATTAGACCGAATTGTAATGTAAATATGAAGAAAAGTGGGTGAAAAGTTAGCTTGCCGTGGGCAGAATCCGAACCTGCGACCTTCCAATGACGCGCTCGATGCTCTACGACTGAGCTACCACGAGAGCTATCCCCCCAGCCACTTTATGGGATTTATATGTGAATTAAACATGGGAGTGTCAGTCAGCGCCACCAGTAGCCATGGCTGTGAGTGTAGCACACTCTTATGAGCCTATTTGGCGTCACGTAGCACTTGAACCTATTACGAGTGGGCAGCTGACCAATAGTCCCTCGTATACAACCTATAGGCACTAAGTCTGCCAGTACGAGACCCTCGTTATAGAATTAAGAAAAGAAGTGTATACTCGAAGGCTTGTTTTTCTGTGTTTTTACACAATAATATTGAGATCTAACAGACAATAATTCAAAGGAAAGTATAGGGGAAGATATTAGACCGAATGGTAATGTATATATGAAGAAACATGGGTGAAAAGATAACTTCAATGGACAGGATTCGAACCTGCAACCTTCGAATGACGCGCTCGATGCTCTACCACTGAGCTACCACGACAGCTATCCCCCAGCCACTTTATGGGGTTTATATGTGAAATAAACATGGGAGTGTCAGTCAGCGCATCCAGTAGCCATGGCGGCGAGTTTAGCACACTCTTATGAGCCCATTTGGCGTCACGTAGCACGTGAACCTATTACGAGTGGGCAGCTGACCAATAGTCCCTCGTATACAACCTAAAGGCACTACGTCTGCCAGTACGAGACCCTCGTTAATGAATTAGGAAAAGAAGTGTATACTTAAGGGCTCGTTTTCTGTGTTTTTACACAATAATAATAAGAACTAACAGACAATAATGCCAAGGAATGTATAGGGGAAGATATTAGACCGAATTGTAATGTAGATATGAAGAAAAGTGGGTGAAAAGTTAGCTTGCCGTGGGCAGGATCCGAACCTGCGACCTTCGAATGACGCGCTCGATGCTCTACCACTGAGCTACCACGACAGCTATCCCCCAAGCCACTTTATGGGATTTATACGTGAATTAAACATGAGAGTTTCAGTCAGCGCCACCAGTAGCCATGGCGGCGAGTATAGCACACTCTTATGAGCCCATTTGGCGTCACGTAGCACGTGAACCTATTACGAGTGGGCAGCTGACCAATAGTCCCTCGTATACAACCTAAAGGCACTAAGTCTGCCAGTACGAGACCCTCGTTGATGAATTAAGGAAAGAAGTGTTTATTTAAGGGCTCGTTTTTCTGTGTTTTTACACAATAATAATGAGACATAACAGAATATAATGCCAAGGAAAGTATAGAGGAAGATAAAAGACTGAAGTGTAATGTAAATGTGAAGAAAAGTGGGTGAAAAGATAACTTGCCATGGGCAGGATCCGAACCTGCGACCTTCGAATGACGCGCTCGATGCTCTACCACTGAGCTACCACGACAGCTATCCCCCAAGCCACTTTATGGGATTTATACGTGAATTAAACATGGGCGTGTCAGTCAGCGCCACCAGTAGCCATGGCGGCGAGTGTAGCACACTCTTATGAGCCTATTTGGCGTCATGTAGCACGTGAACCTATTACGAGTGGGCAGCTGACCGATAGTTCCTCGTATACAACCTGAAGGCACTAAGTCTGCCAGTACGAGACCCTCGTTAATGAATTAGCAAAAGAAGTGTATACTTAAGGGCTCGTTTTCTGTGTTTTTACACAATAATAATGAGATCTAACAGACAATAATTCCAAGGAAGGCATAGGGGAAGATATTAGACCGAATGGTAATGTATATATGAAGAAACGTTGGTGAAAAAATGACTTCCGTGGGCAGGATCCGAACCTGCAACCTTCGAACGACGCGCGATTCTCTACCACTGAGCTACCACGAAAGCTATCCCCCAGCCACTTTATGGGGTTTATATGTGATTTAAACATGGGAGTGTCAGTCAGCGCAACCAGTAGCCATGGCGGCGAGTGTAGCACGCTCTTATGAGCCTAGTTGGCGTCACGTAGCACGTGAACCTATTACGAGTGGGCAGCTGACCAATGGTCCCTCGTATACAACCTAAAGGCACTACGTCTACCAGTACGAGACCCTCGTTGATGAATTAAGGAAACAAGTGTGTATTTAAGGGCTCGTTTTTCTGTGTTTTTACACAATAATAATGAGACATAACAGAATATAATGCCAAGGAAAGTATAGAGGAAGATAAAAGACTGAAGTGTAATGTAAATGTGAAGAAAAGTGGGTGAAAAGATAACTTGCCATGGGCAGGATCCAAACCTGCGACCTTCGAATGACGCGCTCGATGCTCTACCACTGAGCTACCACGACAGCTATCTCCCAAGCCACTTTATGGGATTTATACGTGAATTAAACATGGGCGTGTCAGTCAGCGCCACCAGTAGCCATGGCGGCGAGTGTAGCACACTCTTATGAGCCTATTTGGCGTCATGTAGCACGTGAACCTATTACGAGTGGGCAGCTGACCGATAGTCCCTCGTATACAACCTGAAGGCACTAAGTCTGCCAGTACGAGACCCTCGTTAATGAATTAAGGAAAGAAGTGTATACTTAAGGGCTAGTTTTTCTGTGTTTTTAGACAATAATACTGAGATCTAACAGACAATAATTCAAAGGATAGTATAGGGGAAGATATTAGACCGAATGGTAATGTATATATGAAGAAACGTGGGTGAAAAGATAACTTCCATGGGCAGGATCCAAACCTGCAACCTTCGAATGACGCGCTCGATTCTCTACCACTGAGCTACAACGACAGCTATCCCCGAGCCACTTTATGGGGTTTATAAGTGAATTAAACATGGGAGTGTCAGTCAGCGCAACCAGTAGCCATGGCGGCGAGTGTAGCACACTCTTATGAGCTTATTTGGCGTCACGTAGCATGTGAACCCATTACGAGTGGGCAGCTGACCAATAGTCCCTCGTATACAACCTAAAGGCACTAAGTCTGCCAGTACGAGACCCTCGTTGATGAATTAAGGAAAGAAGTGTGTATTTAAGGGCTCGTTTTTCTGTGTTTTTACACAATAATAATGAGACATAACAGAATATAATGCCAAGGAAAGTATAGAGGAAGATAAAAGACTGAAGTGTAATGTAAATGTGAAGAAAAGTGGGTGAAAAGATAACTTGCCATGGGCAGGATCCGAACCTGCGACCTTCGAATGACGCGTTCGATGCTCTACCACTGAGCTACCACGACAGCTATCCCCCAAGCCACTTTATGGGATTTATACGTGAATTAAACATGGGAGTGTCAGTCAGCGCCACCAGTAGCCATGGCGGCGAGTGTAGCACACTCTTATGAGCCTATTTGGCGTCATGTAGCACGTGAACCTATTACGAGTGGGCAGCTGACCGATAGTCCCTCGTATACAACCTGAAGGCACTAAGTCTGCCAGTACGAGACCCTCGTTAATGAATTAGGAAAAGAAGTGTATACTTAAGGGCTCGTTTTCTGTGTTTTTACACAATAATAATGAGATCTAACAGACAATAATTCCAAGGAAGGCATAGGGGAAGATATTAGACCAAATGGTAATGTATATATGAAGAAACGTTGGTGAAAAAATAACTTCCGTGGGCAGGATCCGAACCTGCAACCTTCTAATGACGCGCGATTCTCTACCACTGAGCTACCACGAAAGCTATCCCCCAGCCACTTTATGGGGTTTATATGTGAATTAAACATGGGAGTGTCAGTCAGCGCAACCAGTAGCCATGGCGACGAGTGTAGCACGCTCTTATGAGCCTAGTTGGCGTCACGTAGCACGTGAACCTATTACGAGTGGGCAGCTGACCAATGGTCCCTCGTATACAACCTAAAGGCACTAAGTCTGCCAGTACGAGACCCACGTTAATGAATTAAGGAAAGAAGTGTATACTTGAGGGCTCGTTTTTCTGTGTTTTTAGACAATAATACTGAGATCTAACAGACAATAATTCAAAGGAAAGTATAGGGGAAGATATTAGACCGAATGGTAATGTATTTATGAAGAAACGTGGGTGAAAAGATAACTTCCATGGGCAGGATCCAAACCTGCAACCTTCGAATGACGCGCTCGATTCTCTACCACTGAGCTACAACGACAGCTATCCCCGAGCCACTTTATGGGGTTTATAAGTGAATTAAACATGGGAGTGTCAGTCAGCGCAACCAGTAGCCATGGCGGCGAGTGTAGCACACTCTTATGAGCCTATTTGGCGTCATGTAGCACGTGAACCTATTACGAGTGGGCAGCTGACCGATAGTCCCTCGTATACAACCTGAAGGCACTAAGTCTGCCAGTACGAGACCCTCGTTAATGAATTAGAAAAAGAAGTGTATACTTAAGGGCTCGTTTTCTGTGTTTTTACACAATAATAATGAGATCTAACAGACAATAATTCCAAGGAAGGCATAGGGGAAGATATTAGACCAAATGGTAATGTATATATGAAGAAACGTTGGTGAAAAAATAACTTCCGTGGGCAGGATCCGAACCTGCAACCTTCGAATGACGCGCGATTCTCTACCACTGAGCTACCACGAAAGCTATCCCCCAGCCACTTTATGGGGTTTATATGTGAATTAAACATGGGAGTGTCAGTCAGCGCAACCAGTAGCCATGGCGGCGAGTGTAGCACGCTCTTATGAGCCTAGTTGGCGTCACGTAGCACGTGAACCTATTACGAGTGGGCAGCTGACCAATGGTCCCTCGTATACAACCTAAAGGCACTAAGTCTGCCTGTACGAGACCCACGTTAATGAATTAAGGAAGGAAGTGTATACTTGAGGGCTCGTTTTTCTGTGTTTTTAGACAATAATACTGAGATCTAACAGACAATAATTCAAAGGAAAGTATAGGGGAAGATATTAGACCGAATGGTAATGTATATGTGAAGAAACGTGGGTGAAAAGATAACTTCCATGGGCAGGATCCAAACCTGCAACCTTCGAATGACGCGCTCGATTCTCTACCACTGAGCTACAACGACAGCTATCCCCGAGCCACTTTATGGGGTTTATAAGTGAATTAAACATGGGAGTGTCAGTCAGCGCAACCAGTAGCCATGGCGGCGAGTGTAGCACACTCTTATGAGCTTATTTGGCGTCACGTAGCATGTGAACCTATTACGAGTGGGCAGCTGACCAAAAGTCCCTCGTATACAACCTAAAGGCACTAAGTCTGCCAGTACGAGACCCTCGTTAAAGAATTAAGGAAAGAAGTGTGTACCTAAGGGCTCGTTTTTCTGTGTTTTTACACAATAATAACGAGATCAATAATGCCAAGGAATGTATAGGGGAAGATATTAGACCGAATTGTAATGTAAATATGAAGAGAAGTGGGTGAAAAGTTAGCTTGCCGTGGGCAGGATCCGAACCTTCGACCTTCGAATGACGCGCTCGATGCTCTACCACTGAGCTACCACGAAAGCTATCCCCCAGCCACTTTATGGGATTTGTACGTGAATTAAACATGGGAGTGTCAGTCAGCGCCACCAGTAGCCATGGCGGCGAGTGTAGCACACTCCTATGAGCCCACTTGGCGTCACGTAGCACGTGAACCTATTACGAGTGGGCAGCTGACCAATAGTCCCTCGTATACAACCTAAAGGCACTAAGTCTGCCAGTACGAGACCCTCGTTAATGAATTAGGAAAAAAAGTGTTTACTTAACTGCTCGTTTTCTGTGGTTTTACACAATAATAATGAGATCTAACAGACAATAATGCCAAGGAATGTATAGGGGAAGATATTACCCCGAATTGTAATGTATATATGAAGAAAAGTGGGTGAAAAGTTAGCTTGCCGTGGGCAGGATCCGAACCTGCGACCTTCGAACGACGCGCTCGATGCTCTACCACTGAGCTACCACGACAGCTATCCCCCAAGCCACTTTATGGGATTTATACGTGAATTAAACATGGGAGTGTCAGTCAGCGCCACCAATAGCCATGGCGGCGAGTGTAGCACACTCTTATGAGCCTATTTGGCGTCACGTAGCACGTGAACCTATTACGAGAGGGCAGCTGACCAATAGTCCCTCGTATACAACCTAAAGGCACTAAGTCTGCCAGTACGAGACCCTCGTTAATGAATTAGGAAAAGAAGTGTATACTTAAGGGCTCGTTTTCTGTGTTTTTACACAATAATAATGAGATCTAACAGACAATAATGCCAAGGAAAGCATAGGGGAAGATATTAAACCGATTGGTAATGTATATATGAAGAAACGTTGGTGAAAAGATAACTTCCGTGGGCAGGATCCGAACCTACAACCTTCGAATGACGCGCGATTCTCTACCACTGAGGTACCACGACAGCTATCCTCCTGCCACTTTATGGGGTTTATATGTGAATTAAACATGAGAGTGTCAGTCAGTGGAACCAGTAGCCATGGCGGCGAGTGTAGCACACTCTTATGAGCCTAGTTGGCGTCACGTAGCACGTGAACCTATTACGAGTGGGCAGCTGACCAATGGTCCTTCGTATACAACCTAAAGGCACTAAGTCTGCCAGTACGAGACCCTCGTTAATGAATTAAGGAAAGAATTGTGTACTTAAAGGCTCGTTTTTCTGTGTTTTTACACAATAATAATGAGACATAACAGAATGTAATGCCAAGGAAAGTATAGAGGAAGATATTAGACTGAAGTGTAATGTAAATATGAAGAAAAGTGGGTGAAAAGATAACTTGCCATGGGCAGGGTCCGAACCTGCGACGTTCGAATGACGCGCTCGATGCTCTACCACTGAGCTACCACGCAGCTATGCCCCCACCCACTTTATGGGGTTTATATGTGAATTAAACATGGGAGTGTCAGTCAGCGCAACCAGTAGCCTTGGCGGCCAGTGTAGCAAACTCTTATGAGCCTAGTTGGCGTCAGGTGGCACGTTTACCTATTACGAGTGGGCAGCTGACCAATGGTCCCTCATATACAACCTTAAGGCACTAAGCCTGCCAGTACGAGACCCTCGTTAATAAATTAAGGAAAGAATTGTGTACTTAAGGGCTCATTTTTCTGTGTTTTTACACAATAATAATGAGACATAACAGAATATAAGGCCAAGGAAAGTATAGGGGAAGATATTAGACTGAAGTGTAATGTAAATATGAAGAAAACTGGGTGAAATGATAACCTGCCATGGGCAGGATCCGAAACTGCGACGTTCTAATGACGCGCTCGATGCTCTACCACTGAGCTACCACTACAGCTGTGCCCCCAGCCACGTTATGGGGTTTATATGTGAATTAAACTTGGGAGTGTCAGTCAGCGCCACGAGTAGCCATGGCGGCGAGAGTAGCACACTCTTATGAGCCTATTTGGCGTCACATAGCACGTGAACCTATTACGAGTGAGCAGCTGACAATAGTCCCTCGTATACAACCAAAAGGCACTAAGTCTGCCAGTACGAGACCCTCGTTAATGAATGAAGGAAAGAAGTGTGTACTTAAGGGCTCGTTTTTCTGTGTTTTTACACAATTATAATGAGATCTAACAGACAATAATGCCAAGGAATGTATAAGGGAAGATATTACACCGAATTGTAATGTAAATATGAAGAAAAGTGGGTGAAAAGTTGGATTGCCGTGGGCAGGATCCGAACCTGCAACCTTCGAATGTCGCGCTCGATGCTCTACCACTGAGCTACAACGACAGGTATCCCCCCAGCCACTTTATGGGATTTATACATGAATTAAACATGGGAGTGTCAGTCAGCGCCACCAGTAGCCATGGCGGCGAGTGTAGCACACTCTTATGAGCCTATTTGGCGTCACGTAGCACGTGAACCTATTCCGAGTGGGCAGCTGACTAATAGTCCCTCGTATACAACCTAAAGGCACTAAGTCTGCCAGTACGAGACCCTCGTTAATGAATTAAGAAAAGAAGTGTATACTTGAAGGCTCGTTTTTCTGTGCTTTTACTCAATATTATTGAGATCTAACAGACAATAATTCAAAGGAAAGTATAGGGGAAGATATTAGACCGAATGGTAATGTATATATGAAGAAACATGGGTGAAAAGATACCTTCCGTGGGCAGCATTCGAACCTGCAACCTTCGAATGACGCGCTCGATGCTCTACCACTGAGCTACCACGACAGCTATCCCCCAGCCACTTTATGGGATTTATACGTGAATTAAACATGGGAGTGTCAGTCAGCACCACCAGAAGCCATGGCGGCGAGTGTAGCACACTCTTATGAGCCTATTTGACGTCAAGTATGACGTGAACCCATTACGAGTGTGCAGCTGACCAATAGTCCCTCGTATACAAACTAAAGGCACTAAGTCTGCCAGTACGAGACCCTCGTTAATGAATTAGGAGAAAAAGTGTATACTTAAGGGCTCGTTTTCTGTGTTTTTACACAATAATAATAAGAACTAACACACAATAATGCCAAGGAATGTATAGGGGAAGATATTAGACCGAATTGTAATGTAGATATGAAGAAAAGTGGGTGAAAAGTTAGCTTGCCGTGGGCAGGATCTGAACCTGCGACCTTCGAATGACGCGCTCGATGCTCTACCACTGAGCTACCACGACAGCTATCCCCCAAGCCACTTTATGGGATTTATACGTTAATTAAACATGAGAGTTTCAGTCAGCGCCACCAGTAGCCATGGCGGCGAGTGTAGCACACTCTTATGAGCCCATTTGGCGTCACGTAGCACGTGAACCTATTACGAGTGGGCAGCTGACCAATAGTCCCTCGTATACAACCTAAAGGCACTAAGTCTGCCAGTACGAGACCCTCGTTGATGAATTAAGGAAAGAAGTGTTTATTTAAGGGCTCGTTTTTCTGTGTTTTTACACAATAATAATGAGACATAACAGAATATAATGCCAAGGAAAGTATAGAGGAAGATAAAAGACTGAAGTGTAATGTAAATGTGAAGAAAAGTGGGTGAAAAGATAACTTGCCATGGGCAGGATCCGAACCTGCGACCTTCGAATGACGCGCTCGATGCTCTACCACTGAGCTCCCACGACAGCTATCCCCCAAGCCACTTTATGGGATTTATACGTGAATTAAACATGGGCGTGTCAGTCAGCGCCACCAGTAGCCATGGCGGCGAGTGTAGCACACTCTTATGAGCCTATTTGGCGTCATGTAGCACGTGAACCTATTACGAGTGGGCAGCTGACCGATAGTCCCTCGTATACAACCTGAAGGCACTAAGTCTGCCAGTACGAGACCCTCGTTAATGAATTAGGAAAAGAAGTGTATACTTAAGGGCTCGTTTTCTGTGTTTTTACACAATAATAATGAGATCTAACAGACAATAATTCCAAGGAAGGCATAGGGGAAGATATTAGACCGAATGGTAATGTATATATGAAGAAACGTTGGTGAAAAAATAACTTCCGTGGGCAGGATCCGAACCTGCAACCTTCGAATGACGCGCGATTCTCTACCACTGAGCTACCACGAAAGCTATCCCCCAGCCACTTTATGGGGTTTATATGTGATTTAAACATGGGAGTGTCAGTCAGCGCAACCAGTAGCCATGGCGGCGAGTGTAGCACGCTCTTATGAGCCTAGTTGGCGTCACGTAGCACGTGAACCTATTACGAGTGGGCAGCTGACCAATGGTCCCTCGTATACAACCTAAAGGCACTAAGTCTGCCAGTACGAGACCCACGTTAATGAATTAAGGAAAGAAGTGTATACTTGAGGGCTCGTTTTTCTGTGTTTTTAGACAATAATACTGAGATCTAACAGACAATAATTCAAAGGAAAGTATAGGGGAAGATATTAGACCGAATGGTAATGTATATATGAAGAAACGTGGGTGAAAAGATAACTTCCGTGGGCAGGATCCGAACCTGCAACCTTCGAATGACGCGCGATTCTCTACCACTGAGCTACCACGAAAGCTATCCCCCAGCCACTTTATGGGGTTTATATGTGATTTAAACATGGGAGTGTCAGTCAGCGCAACCAGTAGCCATGGCGGCGAGTGTAGCACGCTCTTATGAGCCTAGTTGGCGTCACGTAGCACGTGAACCTATTACGAGTGGGCAGCTGACCAATAGTCCCTCGTATACAACCTAAATGCTCTAAGTCTGCCAGTACGAGACCCTCGTTAAAGAATTAAGGAAAGAAGTGTGTACCTAAGGGCTCGTTTTTCTGTGTTTTTACACAATAATAACGAGATCAATAATGCCAAGGAATGTATAGGGGAAGATATTAGACCAAATTGCAATGTAACTATGAAGAGAAGTGGGTGAAAAGTTTGCTTGCCGTGGGCAGGATCCGAACCTTCGACCTTCGAATGACGCGCTCGATGCTCTACCACTGAGCTACCACGACAGCTATCCCCCAGCCACTTTATGGGATTTGTACGTGAATTAAACATGGGAGTGTCAGTCTGCGCCACCAGTAGCCATGGCGGCGAGTGTAGCACACTCTTATGAGCCCATTTGGCGTCACGTAGCACGTGAACCTATTACGAGTGGGCAGCTGACCAATAGTCCCTCGTATACAACCTAAAGGCACTAAGTCTGCCAGTACGAGACCCTCGTTAATGAATTAGGAAAAAAAGTGTTTACTTAACTGCTCGTTTTCTGTGGTTTTACACAATGATAATGAGATCTAACAGACAATAATGCCAAGGAATGTATAGGGGAAGATATTACCCCGAATTGTAATGTATATATGAAGAAAAGTGGGTGAAAAGTTAGCTTGCCGTGGGCAGGATCCGAACCTGCGACCTTCGAATGACGCGCTCGATGATCTACCACTGAGCTACCACGACAGCTATCCACCAAGCCACTTTATGGGATTTATACGTGAATTAAACATGGGAGTGTCAGTCAGCGCCACCAATAGCCATGGCGGCGAGTGTAGCACACTCTTATGAGCCTATTTGGCGTCACGTAGCACGTGAACCTATTACGAGAGGGCAGCTGACCAATAGTCTCTCGTAAACAACCTAAAGGCACTAAGTCTGCCAGTACGAGACCCTCGTTAATGAATTAGGAAAAGAAGTGTATACTTAAGGGCTCGTTTTCTGTGTTTTTACACAATAATAATGAGATCTAACAGACAATAATGCCAAGGAAAGCATAGGGGAAGATATTAGACCGAATGGTAATGTATATATGAAGAAACGTTGGTGAAAAGATAACTTCCGTGGGCAGGATCCGAACCTACAACCTTCGAATGACGCGCGATTCTCTACCACTGAGGTACCACGACAGCTATCCTCCTGCCACTTTATGGGGTTTATATGTGAATTAAACATGAGAGTGTCAGTCAGTGGAACCAGTAGCCATGGCGGCGAGTGTAGCACACTCTTATGAGCCTAGTTGGCGTCACGTAGCACGTGAACCTATTACGAGTGGGCAGCTGACCAATGGTCCTTCGTATACAACCTAAAGGCACTAAGTCTGCCAGTACGAGACCCTCGTTAATGAATTAAGGAAAGAATTGTGTACTTAAAGGCTCGTTTTTCTGTGTTTTTACACAATAATAATGAGACATAACAGAATGTAATGCCAAGGAAAGTATAGGGGAAGATATTAAACCGATTGGTAATGTATATATGAAGAAACATTGGTGAAAAGATAACTTCCGTGGGCAGGATCCGAACCTACAACCTTCGAATGACGCGCGATTCTCTACCACTGAGGTACCACGACAGCTATCCTCCTGCCACTTTATGGGGTTTATATGTGAATTAAACATGAGAGTGTCAGTCAGTGGAACCAGTAGCCATGGCGGCGAGTGTAGCACACTCTTATGAGCCTAGTTGGCGTCACGTAGCACGTGAACCTATTACGAGTGGGCAGCTGACCAATGGTCCTTCGTATACAACCTAAAGGCACTAAGTCTGCCAGTACGAGACCCTCGTTAATGAATTAAGGAAAGAATTGTGTACTTAAAGGCTCGTTTTTCTGTGTTTTTACACAATAATAATGAGACATAACATAATGTAATGCCAAGGAAAGTATAGAGGAAGATATTAGACTGAAGTGTAATGTAAATATGAAGAAAAGTGGGTGAAAAGATAACTTGCCATGGGCAGGGTCCGAACCTGCGACGTTCGAATGACGCGCTCGATGCTCTACCACTGAGCTACCACGCAGCTATGCCCCCACCCACTTTATGGGGTTTATATGTGAATTAAACATGGGAGTGTCAGTCAGCGCAACCAGTAGCCTTGGCGGCCAGTGTAGCAAACTCTTATGAGCCTAGTTGGCGTCAGGTAGCACGTTTACCTATTACGAGTGGGCAGCTGACCAATGGTCCCTCATATACAACCTTAAGGCACTAAGCCTGCCAGTACGAGACCCTCGTTAATAAATTAAGGAAAGAATTGTGTACTTAAGGGCTCATTTTTCTGTGTTTTTACACAATAATAATGAGACATAACAGAATATAAGGCCAAGGAAAGTATAGGGGAAGATATTAGACTGAAGTGTAATGTAATTATGAAGAAAACTGGGTGAAATGATAACTTGCCATGGGCAGGATCCGAAACTGCGACGTTCTAATGACGCGCTCGATGCTCTACCACTGAGCTACCACTACAGCTGTGCCCCCAGCCACGTTATGGGGTTTATATGTGAATTAAACTTGGGAGTGTCAGTCAGCGCCACGAGTAGCCATGGCAGCGAGAGTAGCACACTCTTATGAGCCTATTTGGCGTCACATAGCACGTGAACCTATTACGAGTGAGCAGCTGACAATAGTCCCTCGTATACAACCTAAAGGCACTAAGTCTGCCAGTACGAGACCCTCGTTAATGAATGAAGGAAAGAAGTGTGTACTTAAGGGCTCGTTTTTCTGTGTTTTTACACAATAATAATGAGATCTAACAGACAATAATGCCAAGGAATGTATAAGGGAAGATATTAGACCCAATTGTAATGTAAATATGAAGAAAAGTGGGTGAAAAGTTGGCTTGCCGTGGGCAGGATCCGAACCTGCAACCTTCGAATGTCGCGCTCGATGCTCTACCACTGAGCTACAACGACAGGTATCCCCCCAGCCACTTTATGGGATTTATACATGAATTAAACATGGGAGTGTCAGTCAGCGCCACCAGTAGCCATGGCGGCGAGTGTAGCACACTCTTATGAGCCTATTTGGCGTCACGTAGCACGTGAACCTATTCCGAGTGGGCAGCTGACTAATAGTCCCTCGTATACAACCTAAAGGCACTAAGTCTGCCAGTACGAGACCCTCGTTAATGAATTAAGAAAAGAAGTGTATACTTGAAGGCTCGTTTTTCTGTGCTTTTACTCAATATTATTGAGATCTAACAGACAATAATTCAAAGGAAAGTATAGGGGAAGATATTAGACCGAATGGTAATGTATATATGAAGAAACATGGGTGAAAAGATACCTTCCGTGGGCAGGATTCGAACCTGCAACCTTCGAATGACGCGCTCGATGCTCTACCACTGAGCTACCACGACAGCTATCCCCCAGCCACTTTATGGGATTTATACGTGAATTAAACATGGGAGTGTCAGTCAGCACCACCAGTAGCCATGGCGGCGAGTGTAGCACACTCTTATGAGCCTATTTGACGTCAAGTATGACGTGAACCCATTACGAGTGTGCAGCTGACCAATAGTCCCTCGTATACAAACTAAAGGCACTAAGTCTGCCAGTACGAGACCCTCGTTAATGAATTAGGAGAAAAAGTGTATACTTAAGGGCTCGTTTTCTGTGTTTTTACACGATAATAATGAGGTCTAACAGACAATAATGCCAAGGAATGTATAGGGGAAGATATTAGACCGAATTGTAATGTAAATATGAAGAAAAGTAGGTGAAAAGTTAGCTTGCCGTGGGCAGAATCCGAACCTGCGACCTTCCATTGACGCGCTCGATGCTCTACCACTGAGCTACCACGACAGCTATCCCCCCAGCCACTTTATGGGATTTATATGTGAATTAAACATGGGAGTGTCAGTCAGCGCCACCAGTAGCCATGGCTGTGAGTGTAGCACACTCTTATGAGCCTATTTGGCGTCACGTAGCACTTGAACCTATTACGAGTGGGCAGCTGACCAATAGTCCCTCGTATACAACCTATAGGCACTAAGTCTGCCAGTACGAGACCCTCGTTATAGAATTAAGAAAAGAAGTGTATACTCGAAGGCTCGTTTTTCTGTGTTTTTACACAATAATATTGAGATCTAACAGACAATAATTCAAAGGAAAGTATAGGGGAAGATATTAGACCGAATGGTAATGTATATATGAAGAAACATGGGTGAAAAGATAACTTCATTGGGCAGGATCCGAACCTGCAACCTTCGAATGACGCGCTCGATGCTCTACCACTGAGCTACCACGACAGCTATCCCCCAGCCACTTTATGGGGTTTATATGTGAAATAAACATGGGAGTGTCAGTCAGCGCATCCAGTAGCCATGGCGGCGAGTTTAGTACACTCTTATGAGCCCATTTGGCGTCACGTAGCACGTGAACCTATTACGAGTGGGCAGCTGACCAATAGTCCCTCGTATACAACCTGAAGGCACTACGTCTGCCAGTACGAGACCCTCGTTAATGAATTAGGAAAAGAAGTGTATACTTAAGGGCTCGTTTTCTGTGTTTTTACACAATAATAATAAGAACTAACAGACAATAATGCCAAGGAATGTATAGGGGAAGATATTAGACCGAATTGTAATGTAGATATGAAGAAAAGTGGGTGAAAAGTTAGCTTGCCGTGGGCAGGATCTGAACCTGCGACCTTCGAATGACGCGCTCGATGCTCTACCACTGAGCTACCACGACAGCTATCCCCCAAGCCACTTTATGGGATTTATACGTTAATTAAACATGAGAGTTTCAGTCAGCGCCACCAGTAGCCATGGCGGCGAGTGTAGCACATTCTTATGAGCCCATTTGGCGTCACGTAGCACGTGAACCTATTACGAGTGGGCAGCTGACCAATAGTCCCTCGTATACAACCTAAAGGCACTAAGTCTGCCAGTACGAGACCCTCGTTGATGAATTAAGGAAAGAAGTGTTTATTTAAGGGCTCGTTTTTCTGTGTTTTTACACAATAATAATGAGACATAACAGAATATAATGCCAAGGAAAGTATAGAGGAAGATAAAAGACTGAAGTGTAATGTAAATGTGAAGAAAAGTGGGTGAAAAGATAACTTGCCATGGGCAGGATCCGAACCTGCGACCTTCGAATGACGCGCTCGATGCTCTACCACTGAGCTCCCACGACAGCTATCCCCCAAGCCACTTTATGGGATTTATACGTGAATTAAACATGGGCGTGTCAGTCAGCGCCACCAGTAGCCATGGCGGCGAGTGTAGCACACTCTTATGAGCCTATTTGGCGTCATGTAGCACGTGAACCTATTACGAGTGGGCAGCTGACCGATAGTCCCTCGTATACAACCTGAAGGCACTAAGTCTGCCAGTACGAGACCCTCGTTAATGAATTAGGAAAAGAAGTGTATACTTAAGGGCTCGTTTTCTGTGTTTTTACACAATAATAATGAGATCTAACAGACAATAATTCCAAGGAAGGCATAGGGGAAGATATTAGACCGAATGGTAATGTATATATGAAGAAACGTTGGTGAAAAAATAACTTCCGTGGGCAGGATCCGAACCTGCAACCTTCGAATGACGCGCGATTCTCTACCACTGAGCTACCACGAAAGCTATCCCCCAGCCACTTTATGGGGTTTATATGTGATTTAAACATGGGAGTGTCAGTCAGCGCAACCAGTAGCCATGGCGGCGAGTGTAGCACGCTCTTATGAGCCTAGTTGGCGTCACGTAGCACGTGAACCTATTACGAGTGGGCAGCTGACCAATGGTCCCTCGTATACAACCTAAAGGCACTAAGTCTAAAGTGCTTATTTGGGCCGGTTGGTACATGGTCAACGAAGTGAAAAAACAGCGCGTAACACAGGACACAGGACAGAGAAGAGACGGACGAGGCGCTGACTTACAACCAAAATTTATTTCGTACAGGGGTGTATATATAGCACACGAAGCTTGAAAAAAGAGGGAGAGAAGTCGAGTGACATGAAAGAGTAATTTTTGTTATGATTGTATGCGTATAACAAATAAACTGTGATTGCGCAATCATTCGCTTGTCAAATACGCCAATTCCCTGGTGAGGAGCGTTATCGAAGGTGCACTGACACACATATCGCCTTTCTTGATTATGCAGAATGCCTCATAAATCTCACGTGTCCTTTTATCTCTGTAGCGTCGAAGTATCTTGCATTTGTCAAACAATGCACGGCATCCACAAATGGAGCTGTGCGCAGCTAAGTGGCTGCCAACAGAACCCCGCATTAGATTGCGGTGTTCCCTGAGGCGGTCATTTATACAGCGGCCAGAATGCCCGATGTAACAGCGGCCGCAAGAGAGGGGAATTTCATAAATGGCACAAAAACAACATTCAACAAACTTGATTGCGTGTTTTTTATCACACACGCGAGGCCCTCTGTCCTCTCTGTTCACCTGATGGCACATACTAGAGAACTTATTTCTGGCTGAAAAAACAACTCTGATTCCAGCTTTTTGTGCTACCTTTTTTAAACAATGTGACACCTTATGCAAGTAAGGAATGACTGCTGTTCTTGAAAAAGAACTTTTTTCTTGACCACTAGTCGGTTCGGTTAGCTGTTTGATGTCTTTTAAGATACTTTCAGCTATGGAACACAGTATGTTATCCGGGTACCCTGCCTTGCGCAATCTGCGCACCTGTGACTCAAAACTAGTACACAATGTGTGATGGCAAGACCGCATCAGGGCCGCCTTTAGACAGGATTTTGCAATCGCTCGCTTTACAAGTTTTGAATGCGCAGAACTGTAGGGTAGCAAACTTTTTTTGGAGCGGGGGGCATACTGCCAGCACACGTGGTCGGACAAAAAAACTTCAATGTCAAGGAACCGGAGTTTGTTAGCAATGGGGAATTCAGTGGTTAGTTGCAGTGAGCCCAAGCAAGTGCGAAACACATCAACAATTTGATCAGCACGTTGCTGAGCTTCAGAGTGGTTGGATCGGTACAAAATCAAGAAGTCATCAACAAATCTAAACACTTTCACGGCGCTCGTCAGTTGTAGGCAATCAATGAGAGATCTGTCATATTTGGCTAAAAGAATGTCACTTAGGATCGGGGCGAGACAGGAACCTATGCAAACACCTTCTTTTTGAATATAAAGTTTGTCATCATGCTTTATAAATGTAGAACGTAAATAAAAGGTCAACATTTCTAAAAAGTTTCTGACGCTAATTCCGCACGAGTCCTGAAATTTGACGTTCCCATAGCGGTCTATGCAGTCGCTCACATCTCTGCACACCTGGTCCATCGGCAGGGAATAGTATAAGTCTTTTACGTCCACAGAAAAGAAGCTCACTTCTGAAGGGCACTCTTGTTGAAGAAATTCGGATACTATTTGAGGCTTTCTGATGAGGCAAGGGTCTTCCACAGGAAGACCCTTGGCAAAGACAAAGAAGGCGGTTTTGTCCTTGCCCCGACAACCGTCTACAAAGAAAAGGCGGACGCTGCTGTCACCGAAAACTTCCAAGTCGCGAATGTAAAACCTTCCAAGGTCAAGGCAACAGCTAGCAAACTTTGTGAAGAGGCTGGCCTTCAAAAACTGGCGTCATCAGTGAGAGCAGCGAGGGGTGTGAACCTTTCAGTGTTCTTTTCAGCAAAGACGCACAAGCCGGAAGTTCCCTTCCGCGTCATTGTCTCGGAACAGGGCACATGGCAGCGCCTGGTGGGTAGGTACCTGCAGCGTTCCCTATCTGTCCTTCCTGTGGAAGACCCTTGCCTCATCAGAAAGCCTCAAATAGTATCCGAATTTCTTCAACAAGAGTGCCCTTCAGAAGTGAGCTTCTTTTCTGTGGACGTAAAAGACTTATACTATTCCCTGCCGATGGACCAGGTGTGCGCAGAGGTGAGCGACTGCATAGACCGCTATGGGAACGTCAAATTTCAGGACTCGTGCGGAATTAGCGTCAGAAACTTTTTAGAAATGTTGACCTTTTATTTACGTTCTACATTTATAAAGCATGATGACAAACTTTATATTCAAAAAGAAGGTGTTTGCATAGGTTCCTGTCTCGCCCCGATCCTAAGTGACATTCTTTTAGCCAAATATGACAGATCTCTCATTGATTGCCTACAACTGACGAGCGCCGTGAAAGTGTTTAGATTTGTTGATGACTTCTTGATTTTGTACCGATCCAACCACTCTGAAGCTCAGCAACGTGCTGATCAAATTGTTGATGTGTTTCGCACTTGCTTGGGCTCACTGCAACTAACCACTGAATTCCCCATTGCTAACAAACTCCGGTTCCTTGACATTGAAGTTTTTTTGTCCGACCACGTGTGCTGGCAGTATGCCCCCCGCTCCAAAAAAAGTTTGCTACCCTACAGTTCTGCGCATTCAAAACTTGTAAAGCGAGCGATTGCAAAATCCTGTCTAAAGGCGGCCCTGATGCGGTCTTGCCATCACACATTGTGTACTAGTTTTGAGTCACAGGTGCGCAGATTGCGCAAGGCAGGGTACCCGGATAACATACTGTGTTCCATAGCTGAAAGTATCTTAAAAGACATCAAACAGCTAACCGAACCGACTAGTGGTCAAGAAAAAAGTTCTTTTTCAAGAACAGCAGTCATTCCTTACTTGCATAAGGTGTCACATTGTTTAAAAAAGGTAGCACAAAAAGCTGGAATCAGAGTTGTTTTTTCAGCCAGAAATAAGTTCTCTAGTATGTGCCATCAGGTGAACAGAGAGGACAGAGGGCCTCGCGTGTGTGATAAAAAACACGCAATCAAGTTTGTTGAATGTTGTTTTTGTGCCATTTATGAAATTCCCCTCTCTTGCGGCCGCTGTTACATCGGGCATTCTGGCCGCTGTATAAATGACCGCCTCAGGGAACACCGCAATCTAATGCGGGGTTCTGTTGGCAGCCACTTAGCTGCGCACAGCTCCATTTGTGGATGCCGTGCATTGTTTGACAAATGCAAGATACTTCGACGCTACAGAGATAAAAGGACACGTGAGATTTATGAGGCATTCTGCATAATCAAGAAAGGCGATATGTGTGTCAGTGCACCTTCGATAACGCTCCTCACCAGGGAATTGGCGTATTTGACAAGCGAATGATTGCGCAATCACAGTTTATTTGTTATACGCATACAATCATAACAAAAATTACTCTTTCATGTCACTCGACTTCTCTCCCTCTTTTTTCAAGCTTCGTGTGCTATATATACACCCCTGTACGAAATAAATTTTGGTTGTAAGTCAGCGCCTCGTCCGTCTCTTCTCTGTCCTGTGTCCTGTGTTACGCGCTGTTTTTTGCACTAAGTCTGCCAGTACGAGACCCACGTTAATGAATTAAGGAAAGAAGTGTATACTTGAGGGCTCGTTTTTCTGTGTTTTTAGACAATAATACTGAGATCTAACAGACAATAATTCAAAGGAAAGTATAGGGGAAGATATTAGACCGAATGGTAATGTATATATGAAGAAACGTGGGTGAAAAGATAACTTCCATGGGCAGGATCCAAACCTGCAACCTTCGAATGACGCGCTCGATTCTCTACCACTGAGCTACAACGACAGCTATCCCCGAGCCACTTTATGGGGTTTATAAGTGAATTAAACATGGGAGTGTCAGTCAGCGCAACCAGTAGCCATGGCGGCGAGTGTAGCACACTCTTATGAGCTTATTTGGCGTCACGTAGCATGTGAACCCATTACGAGTGGGCAGCTGACCAATAGTCCCTCGTATACAGCCTAAAGGCACTAAGTCTGCCAGTACGAGACCCTCGTTGATGAATTAAGGAAAGAAGTGTGTATTTAAGGGCTCGTTTTTCTGTGTTTTTACACAATAATAATGAGACATAACAGAATATAATGCCAAGGAAAGTATAGAGGAAGATAAAAGACTGAAGTGTAATGTAAATGTGAAGATAAGTGGGTGAAAAGATAACTTGCCATGGGCAGGATCCGAACCTGCGACCTTCGAATGACGCGCTCGATGCTCTACCACTGAGCTACCACGACAGCTATCCCCCAAGCCACTTTATGGGATTTATACGTGAATTAAACATGGGAGTGTCAGTCAGCGCAACCAGTAGCCATGGCGGCGAGTGTAGCACGCTCTTATGAGCCTAGTTGGCGTCACGTAGCACGTGAACCTATTACGAGTGGGCAGCTGACCAATAGTCCCTCGTATACAACCTAAATGCTCTAAGTCTGCCAGTACGAGACCCTCGTTAAAGAATTAAGGAAAGAAGTGTGTACCTAAGGGCTCGTTTTTCTGTGTTTTTACACAATAATAACGAGATCAATAATGCCAAGGAATGTATAGGGGAAGATATTAGACCAAATTGCAATGTAACTATGAAGAGAAGTGGGTGAAAAGTTTGCTTGCCGTGGGCAGGATCCGAACCTTCGACCTTCGAATGACGCGCTCGATGCTCTACCACTGAGCTACCACGACAGCTATCCCCCAGCCACTTTATGGGATTTGTACGTGAATTAAACATGGGAGTGTCAGTCTGCGCCACCAGTAGCCATGGTGGCGAGTGTAGCACACTCTTATGAGCCCATTTGGCGTCACGTAGCACGTGAACCTATTACGAGTGGGCAGCTGACCAATAGTCCCTCGTATACAACCTAAAGGCACTAAGTCTGCCAGTACGAGACCCTCGTTAATGAATTAGGAAAAAAGGTGTTTACTTAACTGCTCGTTTTCTGTGGTTTTACACAATAATATTGAGATCTAACAGACAATAATGCCAAGGAATGTATAGGGGAAGATATTACCCCGAATTGTAATGTATATATGAAGAAAAGTGGGTGAAAAGTTAGCTTGCCGTGGGCAGGATCCGAACCTGCGACCTTCGAATGACGCGCTCGATGCTCTACCACTGAGCTACCACGACAGCTATCCACCAAGCCACTTTATGGGATTTATACGTGAATTAAACATGGGAGTGTCAGTCAGCGCCACCAATAGCCATGGCGGCGAGTGTAGCACACTCTTATGAGCCTATTTGGCGTCACGTAGCACGTGAACCTATTACGAGAGGGCAGCTGACCAATAGTCCCTCGTAAACAACCTAAAGGCACTAAGTCTGCCAGTACGAGACCCTCGTTAATGAATTAGGAAAAGAAGTGTATACTTAAGGGCTCGTTTTCTGTGTTTTTACACAATAATAATGAGATCTAACAGACAATAATGCCAAGGAAAGCATAGGGGAAGATATTAGACCGAATGGTAATGTATATATGAAGAAACGTTGGTGAAAAGATAACTTCCGTGGGCAGGATCCGAACCTACAACCTTCGAATGACGCGCGATTCTCTACCACTGAGGTACCACGACAGCTATCCTCCTGCCACTTTATGGGGTTTATATGTGAATTAAACATGAGAGTGTCAGTCAGTGGAACCAGTAGCCATGGCGGCGAGTGTAGCACACTCTTATGAGCCTAGTTGGCGTCACGTAGCACGTGAACCTATTACGAGTGGGCAGCTGACCAATGGTCCTTCGTATACAACCTAAAGGCACTAAGTCTGCCAGTACGAGACCCTCGTTAATGAATTAAGGAAAGAATTGTGTACTTAAAGGCTCGTTTTTCTGTGTTTTTACACAATAATAATGAGACATAACAGAATGTAATGCCAAGGAAAGTATAGGGGAAGATATTAAACCGATTGGTAATGTATATATGAAGAAACGTTGGTGAAAAGATAACTTCCGTGGGCAGGATCCGAACCTACAACCTTCGAATGACGCGCGATTCTCTACCACTGAGGTACCACGACAGCTATCCTCCTGCCACTTTATGGGGTTTATATGTGAATTAAACATGAGAGTGTCAGTCAGTGGAACCAGTAGCCATGGCGGCGAGTGTAGCACACTCTTATGAGCCTAGTTGGCGTCACGTAGCACGTGAACCTATTACGAGTGGGCAGCTGACCAATGGTCCTTCGTATACAACCTAAAGGCACTAAGTCTGCCAGTACGAGACCCTCGTTAATGAATTAAGGAAAGAATTGTGTACTTAAAGGCTCGTTTTTCTGTGTTTTTACACAATAATAATGAGACATAACAGAATGTAATGCCAAGGAAAGTATAGAGGAAGATATTAGACTGAAGTGTAATGTAAATATGAAGAAAAGTGGGTGAAAAGATAACTTGCCATGGGCAGGGTCCGAACCTGCGACGTTCGAATGACGCGCTCGATGCTCTACCACTGAGCTACCACGCAGCTATGCCCCCACCCACTTTATGGGGTTTATATGTGAATTAAACATGGGAGTGTCAGTCAGCGCAACCAGTAGCCTTGGCGGCCAGTGTAGCAAACTCTTATGAGCCTAGTTGGCGTCAGGTAGCACGTTTACCTATTACGAGTGGGCAGCTGACCAATGGTCCCTCATATACAACCTTAAGGCACTAAGCCTGCCAGTACGAGACCCTCGTTAATAAATTAAGGAAAGAATTGTGTACTTAAGGGCTCATTTTTCTGTGTTTTTACACAATAATAATGAGACATAACAGAATATAAGGCCAAGGAAAGTATAGGGGAAGATATTAGACTGAAGTGTAATGTAAATATGAAGAAAACTGGGTGAAATGATAACTTGCCATGGGCAGGATCCGAAACTGCGACGTTCTAATGACGCGCTCGATGCTCTACCACTGAGCTACCACTACAGCTGTGCCCCCAGCCACGTTATGGGGTTTATATGTGAATTAAACTTGGGAGTGTCAGTCAGCGCCACGAGTAGCCATGGCAGCGAGAGTAGCACACTCTTATGAGCCTATTTGGCGTCACATAGCACGTGAACCTATTACGAGTGAGCAGCTGACAATAGTCCCTCGTATACAACCTAAAGGCACTAAGTCTGCCAGTACGAGACCCTCGTTAATGAATGAAGGAGAGAAGTGTGTACTTAAGGGCTCGTTTTTCTGTGTTTTTACACAATAATAATGAGATCTAACAGACAATAATGCCAAGGAATGTATAAGGGAAGATATTAGACCCAATTGTAATGTAAATATGAAGAAAAGTGGGTGAAAAGTTGGCTTGCCGTGGGCAGGATCCGAACCTGCAACCTTCGAATGTCGCGCTCGATGCTCTACCACTGAGCTACAACGACAGGTATCCCCCCAGCCACTTTATGGGATTTATACATGAATTAAACATGGGAGTGTCAGTCAGCGCCACCAGTAGCCATGGCGGCGAGTGTAGCACACTCTTATGAGCCTATTTGGCGTCACGTAGCACGTGAACCTATTCCGAGTGGGCAGCTGACTAATAGTCCCTCGTATACAACCTAAAGGCACTAAGTCTGCCAGTACGAGACCCTCGTTAATGAATTAAGAAAAGAAGTGTATACTTGAAGGCTCGTTTTTCTGTGCTTTTACTCAATATTATTGAGATCTAACAGACAATAATTCAAAGGAAAGTATAGGGGAAGATATTAGACCGAATGGTAATGTATATATGAAGAAACATGGGTGAAAAGATACCTTCCGTGGGCAGGATTCGAACCTGCAACCTTCGAATGACGCGCTCGATGCTCTACCACTGAGCTACCACGACAGCTATCCCCCAGCCACTTTATGGGATTTATACGTGAATTAAACATGGGAGTGTCAGTCAGCACCACCAGTAGCCATGGCGGCGAGTGTAGCACACTCTTATGAGCCTATTTGACGTCAAGTATGACGTGAACCCATTACGAGTGTGCAGCTGACCAATAGTCCCTCGTATACAAACTAAAGGCACTAAGTCTGCCAGTACGAGACCCTCGTTAATGAATTAGGAGAAAAAGTGTATACTTAAGGGCTCGTTTTCTGTGTTTTTACACGATAATAATGAGGTCTAACAGACAATAATGCCAAGGAATGTATAGGGGAAGATATTAGACCGAATTGTAATGTAAATATGAAGAAAAGTAGGTGAAAAGTTAGCTTGCCGTGGGCAGAATCCGAACCTGCGACCTTCCATTGACGCGCTCGATGCTCTACCACTGAGCTACCACGACAGCTATCCCCCCAGCCACTTTATGGGATTTATATGTGAATTAAACATGGGAGTGTCAGTCAGCGCCACCAGTAGCCATGGCTGTGAGTGTAGCACACTCTTATGAGCCTATTTGGCGTCACGTAGCACTTGAACCTATTACGAGTGGGCAGCTGACCAATAGTCCCTCGTATACAACCTATAGGCACTAAGTCTGCCAGTACGAGACCCTCGTTATAGAATTAAAAAAAGAAGTGTATACTCGAAGGCTCGTTTTTCTGTGTTTTTACACAATAATATTGAGATCTAACAGACAATAATTCAAAGGAAAGTATAGGGGAAGATATTAGACCGAATGGTAATGTATATATGAAGAAACATGGGTGAAAAGATAACTTCAATGGGCAGGATCCGAACCTGCAACCTTCGAATGACGCGCTCGATGCTCTACCACTGAGCTACCACGACAGCTATCCCCCAGCCACTTTATGGGGTTTATATGTGAAATAAACATGGGAGTGTCAGTCAGCGCATCCAGTAGCCATGGCGGCGAGTTTAGTACACTCTTATGAGCCCATTTGGCGTCATGTAGCACGTGAACCTATTACGAGTGGGCAGCTGACCAATAGTCCCTCGTATACAACCTGAAGGCACTACGTCTGCCAGTACGAGACCCTCGTTAATGAATTAGGAAAAGAAGTGTATACTTAAGGGCTCGTTTTCTGTGTTTTTACACAATAATAATAAGAACTAACAGACAATAATGCCAAGGAATGTATAGGGGAAGATATTAGACCGAATTGTAATGTAGATATGAAGAAAAGTGGGTGAAAAGTTAGCTTGCCGTGGGCAGGATCTGAACCTGCGACCTTCGAATGACGCGCTCGATGCTCTACCACTGAGCTACCACGACAGCTATCCCCCAAGCCACTTTATGGGATTTATACGTTAATTAAACATGAGAGTTTCAGTCAGCGCCACCAGTAGCCATGGCGGCGAGTGTAGCACACTCTTATGAGCCCATTTGGCGTCACGTAGCACGTGAACCTATTACGAGTGGGCAGCTGACCAATAGTCCCTCGTATACAACCTAAAGGCACTAAGTCTGCCAGTACGAGACCCTCGTTGATGAATTAAGGAAAGAAGTGTTTATTTAAGGGCTCGTTTTTCTGTGTTTTTACACAATAATAATGAGACATAACAGAATATAATGCCAAGGAAAGTATAGAGGAAGATAAAAGACTGAAGTGTAATGTAAATGTGAAGAAAAGTGGGTGAAAAGATAACTTGCCATGGGCAGGATCCGAACCTGCGACCTTCGAATGACGCGCTCGATGCTCTACCACTGAGCTCCCACGACAGCTATCCCCCAAGCCACCTTATGGGATTTATACGTGAATTAAACATGGGCGTGTCAGTCAGCGCCACCAGTAGCCATGGCGGCGAGTGTAGCACACTCTTATGAGCCTATTTGGCGTCATGTAGCACGTGAACCTATTACGAGTGGGCAGCTGACCGATAGTCCCTCGTATACAACCTGAAGGCACTAAGTCTGCCAGTACGAGACCCTCGTTAATGAATTAGGAAAAGAAGTGTATACTTAAGGGCTCGTTTTCTGTGTTTTTACACAATAATAATGAGATCTAACAGACAATAATTCCAAGGAAGGCATAGGGGAAGATATTAGACCGAATGGTAATGTATATATGAAGAAACGTTGGTGAAAAAATAACTTCCGTGGGCAGGATCCGAACCTGCAACCTTCGAATGACGCGCGATTCTCTACCACTGAGCTACCACGAAAGCTATCCCCCAGCCACTTTATGGGGTTTATATGTGATTTAAACATGGGAGTGTCAGTCAGCGCAACCAGTAGCCATGGCGGCGAGTGTAGCACGCTCTTATGAGCCTAGTTGGCGTCACGTAGCACGTGAACCTATTACGAGTGGGCAGCTGACCAATGGTCCCTCGTATACAACCTAAAGGCACTAAGTCTGCCAGTACGAGACCCACGTTAATGAATTAAGGAAAGAAGTGTATACTTGAGGGCTCGTTTTTCTGTGTTTTTAGACAATAATACTGAGATCTAACAGACAATAATTCAAAGGAAAGTATAGGGGAAGATATTAGACCGAATGGTAATGTATATATGAAGAAACGTGGGTGAAAAGATAACTTCCATGGGCAGGATCCAAACCTGCAACCTTCGAATGACGCGCTCGATTCTCTACCACTGAGCTACAACGACAGCTATCCCCGAGCCACTTTATGGGGTTTATAAGTGAATTAAACATGGGAGTGTCAGTCACCGCAACCAGTAGCCATGGCGGCGAGTGTAGCACACTCTTATGAGCTTATTTGGCGTCACGTAGCATGTGAACCCATTACGAGTGGGCAGCTGACCAATAGTCCCTCGTATACAGCCTAAAGGCACTAAGTCTGCCAGTACGAGACCCTCGTTGATGAATTAAGGAAAGAAGTGTGTATTTAAGGGCTCATTTTTCTGTGTTTTTACACAATAATAATGAGACATAACAGAATATAATGCCAAGGAAAGTATAGAGGAAGATAAAAGACTGAAGTGTAATGTAAATGTGAAGAAAAGTGGGTGAAAAGATAACTTGCCATGGGCAGGATCCGAACCTGCGACCTTCGAATGACGCGCTCGATGCTCTACCACTGAGCTACCACGACAGCTATCCCCCAAGCCACTTTATGGGATTTATACGTGAATTAAACATGGGAGTGTCAGTCAGCGCCACCAGTAGCCATGGCGGCGAGTGTAGCACACTCTTATGAGCCTATTTGGCGTCATGTAGCACGTGAACCTATTACGAGTGGGCAGCTGACCGATAGTCCCTCGTATACAACCTGAAGGCACTAAGTCTGCCAGTACGAGACCCTCGTTAATGAATTAGGAAAAGAAGTGTATACTTAAGGGCTCGTTTTCTGTGTTTTTACACAATAATAATGAGATCTAACAGACAATAATTCCAAGGAAGGCATAGGGGAAGATATTAGACCGAATGGTAATGTATATATGAAGAAACGTTGGTGAAAAAATAACTTCCGTGGGCAGGATCCGAACCTGCAACCTTCGAATGACGCGCGATTCTCTACCACTGAGCTACCACGAAAGCTATTCCCCAGCCACTTTATGGGGTTTATATGTGAATTAAACATGGGAGTGTCAGTCAGCGCAACCAGTAGCCATGGCGGCGAGTGTAGCACGCTCTTATGAGCCTAGTTGGCGTCACGTAGCACGTGAACCTATTACGAGTGGGCAGCTGACCAATGGTCCCTCGTATACAACCTAAAGGCACTAAGTCTGCCAGTACGAGACCCACGTTAATGAATTAAGGAAAGAAGTGTATACTTGAGGGCTCGTTTTTCTGTGTTTTTAGACAATAATACTGAGATCTAACAGACAATAATTCAAAGGAAAGTATAGGGGAAGATATTAGACCGAATGGTAATGTATATATGAAGAAACGTGGGTGAAAAGATAACTTCCATGGGCAGGATCCAAACCTGCAACCTTCGAATGACGCGCTCGATTCTCTACAACTGAGCTACAACGACAGCTATCCCCGAGCCACTTTATGGGGTTTATAAGTGAATTAAACATGGGAGTGTCAGTCAGCGCAACCAGTAGCCATGGCGGCGAGTGTAGCACACTCTTATGAGCTTATTTGGCGTCACGTAGCATGTGAACCTATTACGAGTTGGCAGCTGACCAAAAGTCCCTCGTATACAACCTAAAGGCACTAAGTCTGCCAGTACGAGACCCTCGTTAAAGAATTAAGGAAAGAAGTGTGTACCTAAGGGCTCGTTTTTCTGTGTTTTTACACAATAATAACGAGATCAATAATGCCAAGGAATGTATAGGGGAAGATATTAGACCAAATTGTAATGTAAATATGAAGAGAAGTGGGTGAAAAGTTAGCTTGCCGTGGGCAGGATCCGAACCTTCGACCTTCGAATGACGCGCTCGATGCTCTACCACTGAGCTACCACGACAGCTATCCCCCAGCCACTTTATGGGATTTGTACGTGAATTAAACATGGGAGTGTCAGTCTGCGCCACCAGTAGCCATGGTGGCGAGTGTAGCACACTCTTATGAGCCCATTTGGCGTCACGTAGCACGTGAACCTATTACGAGTGGGCAGCTGACCAATAGTCCCTCGTATACAACCTAAAGGCACTAAGTCTGACAGTACGAGACCCTCGTTAATGAATTAGGAAAAAAAGTGTTTACTTAACTGCTCGTTTTCTGTGGTTTTACACAATAATAATGAGATCTAACAGACAATAATGCCAAGGAATGTATAGGGGAAGATATTACCCCGAATTGTAATGTATATATGAAGAAAAGTGGGTGAAAAGTTAGCTTGCCGTGGGCAGGATCCGAACCTGCGACCTTCGAATGACGCGCTCGATGCTCTACCACTGAGCTACCACGACAGCTATCCACCAAGCCACTTTATGGGATTTATACGTGAATTAAACATGGGAGTGTCAGTCAGCGCCACCAATAGCCATGGCGGCGAGTGTAGCACACTCTTATGAGCCTATTTGGCGTCACGTAGCACGTGAACCTATTACGAGAGGGCAGCTGACCAATAGTCCCTCGTATACAACCTAAAGGCACTAAGTCTGCCAGTACGAGACCCTCGTTAATGAATTAGGAAAAGAAGTGTATACTTAAGGGCTCGTTTTCTGTGTTTTTACACAATAATAATAAGATCTAACAGACAATAATGCCAAGGAAAGCATAGGGGAATATATTAGACCGAATGGTAATGTATATATGAAGAAACGTTGGTGAAAAGATAACTTCCGTGGGCAGGATCCGAACCTACAACCTTCGAATGACGCGCGATTCTCTACCACTGAGGTACCACGACAGCTATCCTCCTGCCACTTTATGGGGTTTATATGTGAATTAAACATGAGAGTGTCAGTCAGTGGAACCAGTAGCCATGGCGGCGAGTGTAGCACACTCTTATGAGCCTAGTTGGCGTCACGTAGCACGTGAACCTATTACGAGTGGGCAGCTATCCAATGGTCCTTCGTATACAACCTAAAGGCACTAAGTCTGCCAGTACGAGACCCTCGTTAATGAATTAAGGAAAGAATTGTGTACTTAAAGGCTCGTTTTTCTGTGTTTTTACACAATAATAATGAGACATAACAGAATGTAATGCCAAGGAAAGTATAGAGGAAGATATTAGACTGAAGTGTAATGTAAATATGAAGAAAAGTGGGTGAAAAGATAACTTGCCATGGGCAGGGTCCGAACCTGCGATGTTCGAATGACGCGCTCGATGCTCTACCACTGAGCTACCACGCAGCTATGCCCCCAGCCACTTTATGGGGTTTATATGTGAATTAAACATGGGAGTGTCAGTCAGCGCAACCAGTAGCCTTGGCGGCCAGTGTAGCACACTCTTATGAGCCTAGTTGGCATCAGGTAGCACGTGAACCTATTACGAGTGGGCAGCTGACCAATGGTCCCTCATATACAACCTTAAGGCACTAAGCCTGCCAGTACGAGACCCTCGTTAATAAATTAAGGAAAGAATTGTGTACTTAAGGGCTCATTTTTCTGTGTTTTTACACAATAATAATGAGACATAACAGAATATAATGCCAAGGAAAGTATAGGGGAAGATATTAGACTGAAGTGTAATGTAAATATGAAGAAAACTGGGTGAAATGATAACTTGCCATGGGCAGGATCCGAACCTGCGACGTTCTAATGACGCGCTCGATGCTCTACCACTGAGCTACCACTACAGCTGTGCCCCCAGCCACTTTATGGGATTTATACGTGAATTAAACATGGGAGTGTCAGTCAGCGCCACGAGTAGCCATGGCGGCGAGTGTAGCACACTCTTATGAGCCTATTTGGCGTCATGTAGCACGTGAACCTATTACGAGTGGGCAGCTGACCGATAGTCCCTCGTATACAACCTGAAGGCACTAAGTCTGCCAGTACGAGACCCTCGTTAATGAATTAGGAAAAGAAGTGTATACTTAAGGGCTCGTTTTCTGTGTTTTTACACAATAATAATGAGATCTAACAGACAATAATTCCAAGGAAGGCATAGGGGAAGATATTAGACCGAATGGTAATGTATATATGAAGAAACGTTGGTGAAAAAATAACTTCCGTGGGCAGGATCCGAACCTGCAACCTTCGAATGACGCGCGATTCTCTACCACTGAGCTACCACGAAAGCTATCCCCCAGCCACTTTATGGGGTTTATATGTGAATTAAACATGGGAGTGTCAGTCAGCGCAACCAGTAGCCATGGCGGCGAGTGTAGCACGCTCTTATGAGCCTAGTTGGCGTCACGTAGCACGTGAACCTATTACGAGTGGGCAGCTGACCAATGGTCCCTCGTATACAACCTAAAGGCACTAAGTCTGCCAGTACGAGACCCACGTTAATGAATTAAGGAAAGAAGTGTATACTTGAGGGCTCGTTTTTCTGTGTTTTTAGACAATAATACTGAGATCTAACAGACAATAATTCAAAGGAAAGTATAGGGGAAGATATTAGACCGAATGGTAATGTATATATGAAGACACGTTGGTGAAAAGATAACTTCCATGGGCAGGATCCAAACCTGCAACCTTCGAATGACGCGCTCGATTCTCTACCACTGAGCTACAACGACAGCTATCCCCGAGCCACTTTATGGGGTTTATAAGTGAATAAACATGGGAGTGTCAGTCAGCGCAACCAGTAGCCATGGCGGCGAGTGTAGCACACTCTTATGAGCTTATTTGGCGTCACGTAGCATGTGAACCTATTACGAGTGGGCAGCTGACCAAAAGTCCCTCGTATACAACCTAAAGGCACTAAGTCTGCCAGTACGAGACCCTCGTTAAAGAATTAAGGAAAGAAGTGTGTACCTAAGGGCTCGTTTTTCTGTGTTTTTACACAATAATAACGAGATCAATATTGCCAAGGAATGTATAGGGGAAGATATTAGACCGAATTGTAATGTAAATATGAAGAGAAGTGGGTGAAAAGTTAGCTTGCCGTGGGCAGGATCCGAACCTTCGACCTTCGAATGACGCGCTCGATGCTCTACCACTGAGCTACCACGACAGCTATCCCCCAGCCACTTTATGGGATTTGTACGTGAATTAAACATGGGAGTGTCAGTCAGCGCCACCAGTAGCCATGGCGGCGAGTGTAGCACACTCTTATGAGCCCATTTGGCGTCACGTAGCACGTGAACCTATTACGAGTGGGCAGCTGACCAATAGTCCCTCGTATACAACCTAAAGGCACTAAGTCTGCCAGTACGAGACCCTCGTTAATGAATTAGGAAAAAAAGTGTTTACTTAACTGCTCGTTTTCTGTGGTTTTACACAATAATAATGAGATCTAACAGACAATAATGCCAAGGAATGTATAGGGGAAGATATTACCCCAAATTGTAATGTATATATGAAGAAAAGTGGGTGAAAAGTTAGCTTGCCGTGGGCAGGATCCGAACCTGCGACCTTCGAATGACGCGCTCGATGCTCTACCACTGAGCTACCACGACAGCTATCCCCCAAGCCACTTTATGGGATTTATACGTGAATTAAACATGGGAGTGTCAGTCAGCGCCACCAATAGCCATGGCGGCGAGTTAAGCACACTCTTATGAGCCTATTTGGCGTCACGTAGCACGTGAACCTATTACGAGAGGGCAGCTGACCAATAGTCCCTCGTATACAACCTAAAGGCACTAAGTCTGCCAGTACGAGACCCTCGTTAATGAATTAGGAAAAGAAGTGTATACTTAAGGGCTCGTTTTCTGTGTTTTTACACAATAATAATGAGATCTAACAGACAATAATGCCAAGGAAAGCATAGGGGAAGATATTAGACCGAATGGTAATGTATATATGAAGAAACGTTGGTGAAAAGATAACTTCCGTGGGCAGGATCCGAACCTACAACCTTCGAATGACGCGCGATTCTCTACCACTGAGGTACCACGACAGCTATCCTCCTGCCACTTTATGGGGTTTATATGTGAATTAAACATGAGAGTGTCAGTCAGTGGAACCAGTAGCCATGGCGGCGAGTGTAGCACACTCTTATGAGCCTAGTTGGCGTCACGTAGCACGTGAACCTATTACCAGTGGGCAGCTGACCAATGGTCCTTCGTATACAACCTAAAGGCACTAAGTCTGCCAGTACGAGACCCTCGTTAATGAATTAAGGAAAGAATTGTGTACTTAAAGGCTCGTTTTTCTGTGTTTTTGCACAATAATAATGAGACATAACAGAATGTAATGCCAAGGAAAGTATAGAGGAAGATATTAGACTGAAGTGTAATGTAAATATGAAGAAAAGTGGGTGAAAAGATAACTTGCCATGGGCAGGGTCCGAACCTGCGACGTTCGAATGACGCGCTCGATGCTCTACCACTGAGCTACCACGCAGCTATGCCCCCACCCACTTTATGGGGTTTATATGTGAATTAAACATGGGAGTGTCAGTCAGCGCAACCAGTAGCCTTGGCGGCCAGTGTAGCACACTCTTATGAGCCTAGTTGGCGTCAGGTAGCACGTGAACCTATTACAAGTGGGCAGATGACCAATGGTCCCTCATATACAACCTTAAGGCACTAAGCCTGCCAGTACGAGACCCTCGTTAATAAATTAAGGAAAGAATTGTGTACTTAAGGGCTCATTTTTCTGTGTTTTTACACAATAATAATGAGACATAACAGAATATAATGCCAAGGAAAGCATAGGGGAAGATATTAGACTGAAGTGTAATGTAAATATGAAGAAAACTGGGTGAAATGATAACTTGCCATGGGCAGGATCCGAACCTGCGACGTTCTAATGACGCGCTCGATGCTCTACCACTGAGCTACCACTACAGCTGTGCCCCCAGCCACGTTATGGGGTTTATATGTGAATTAAACTTGGGAGTGTCAGTCAGCGCCACGAGTAGCCATGGCGGCGAGAGTAGCACACTCTTATGAGCCTATTTGGCGTCACATAGCACGTGAACCTATTACGAGTGAGCAGCTGACAATAGTCCCTCGTATACAACCTAAAGGCACTAAGTCTGCCAGTACGAGACCCTCGTTAATGAATGAAGGAAAGAAGTGTGTACTTAAGGGCTCGCTTTTCTGTGTTTTTACACAATAATAATGAGATTTTACAGACAATAATGCCAAGGAATGTATAGGGGAAGATATTAGACCGAATTGTAATGTAAATATGAAGAAAAGTGGGTGAAAAGTTGGCTTGCCGTGGGCAGGATCCGAACCTGCAACCTTCGAATGTCGCGCTCGATGCTCTACCACTGAGCTACCACGACAGGTATCCCCCCAGCCACTTTATGGGATTTATACATGAATTAAACATGGGAGTGTCAGTCAGCGCCACCAGTAGCCATGGCGGCGAGTGTAGCACACTCTTATGAGCCTATTTGGCGTCACGTAGCACGTGAACCTATTCCGAGTGGGCAGCTGACTAATAGTCCCTCGTATACAACCTAAAGGCACTAAGTCTGCCAGTACGAGACCCTCGTTAATGAATTAAGAAAAGAAGTGTATACTTGAAGGCTCGTTTTTCTGTGCTTTTACTCAATATTATTGAGATCTAACAGACAATAATTCAAAGGAAAGTATAGGGGAAGATATTAGACCGAATGGTAATGTATATATGAAGAAACATGGGTGAAAAGATACCTTCCGTGGGCACGATTCGAACCTGCAACCTTCGAATGACGCGCTCGATGCTCTACCACTGAGCTACCACGACAGCTATCCCCCAGCCACTTTATGTGATTTATACGTGAATTAAACATGGGAGTGTCAGTCAGCACCACCAGTAGCCATGGCGGCGAGTGTAGCACACTCTTATGAGCCTATTTGACGTCAAGTATGACGTGAACCCATTACGAGTGTGCAGCTGACCAATAGTCAATCGTATACAAACTAAAGGCACCAAGTCTGCCAGTACGAGACCCTCGTTAATGAATTAGGAGAAAAAGTGTATACTTAAGGGCTCGTTTTCTGTGTTTTTACACAATAATAGTGAGATCTAAATCACAATAATGCCAAGGAATATATAGGGGAAGATATTAGACCGATTTGTAATATAGATACGAAGAAAAGTGGGTGAAAAGATAGCTTGCCGTGGGCAGGATCCGAACCTGCGACCTTCGAATGACGCGCTCGACGCTCTACCTCTGAGCTACCACGACAGCTATCCCCCAAGCCACTTTACGGGATTTATACGTGAATTAAACATGGAAGTGTCAGTCAGCGCAACCAGTAGCCATGGCGGCGAGTGTAGCACACTCTTATGAGCCTAGTTGGCGTCACGTAGCACGTGAACCTATTCCGTGTGGGCAGCTGACCAATGGTCTCTCGTATACAACCTAAAAGCACTAAGTCTGCCAGTACGAGACCCTCGTTTATGGATAAAGGAAAGAAGTGTGTACTTAAGGGCTCGTTTTTCTGTGTTTTTACACAATAATAATGAGACATAACAGAATATAATGCCAAGGAAAGTATAGAGGAAGATGTTAGACTGAAGTGTAATGTAAATTTGAAGAAAAGTGGGTGAAAAGATAGCTTGCCATGGGCAGGATCCGAACCTGCGACGTTCAAATGACGCGCTCGATGCTCCACCACTGAGCTACCACTACAGCTATGCCCCCAGCCACTTTATGAGGTTTATATGTGAATTAAACATGGGAGTTTCAGTCAGCGCAACCAGTAGCCATGGCGGCGAGTGTAGCACACTCTTATGAGCCTAGTTGGCGTCACGTAGCACGTGAACCTAGTACGAGTGGGCAGCTGACCAACGGTCCCTCGTATACAACCTTAAGGCACTAAGTCTGCCAGTACGAGACCCTCGTTAATAAATTAAGGAAAGAAGTGTGTACTTAAGGGCTCGTTTTTCTGTGTTTTACACAATAATAATGACACATAACAGAATATAATGCCAAGGAAAGTATAGGGGAAGATATTAAACTGAAGTGTAATGTAATTATGAAGAAAAGTGGGTGAAAACATAACTTGCCATGGGCAGGATCCGAACCTTCGACGTTCGAATGACGCGCTCGATGCTCTACCACTGAGCTACCACTACAGCTATGCCCCCAGCCACATTATGGGGTTTATATGTGAATTAAACTAGGGAGTGTCAGTCAGCCCACGAGTAGCCATGGCGGCGAGAGTAGCACACTCTTATGAGCCTATTTGGCGTCACATAGCACGTGAACCTATTACGAGTGAGCAGCTGACAATAGTCCCTCGTATACAACCTAAAGGCACTAAGTCTGCCAGTACGAGACCCTCATTAAAGAATTAAGGAAAGAAGTGTGTACCTAAGGGCTCGTTTTTCTGTGTTTTAACACAATAATAATGAGATCAATAATGCCAAGGAATGTATAGGGGAAGATATTAGACCGAATTGTAATGTAAATATGAAGAGAAGTGGGTGAAAAGTTAGCTTGCCGTGGGCAGGATCCGAACCTTCGACCTTCGAATGACGCGCTCGATGCTCTACCACTGAGCTACCACGACAGCTATCCCCCCAGCCACTTTATGGGATTTGTACGTGAATTAAACATGGGAGTGTCAGTCAGCGCCACCAGTAGCCATGGCGGCGAGTGTAGCACACTCGTATGAGCCTATTTGGCGTCACGTAGCACGTGAACCTATTACGAGTGGGCAGCTGACCAATTGTCTCTCGTATTCAACCTATAGGCACTAAGTCTGCCAGTACGAGACCATCGTTAATGAATTAGGAAAAAAGTGTATACTTGAAGGCTCGTTTTTCTGTGTTTTTACACAATAATATTGAGATCTAACAGACAATAATTCAAAGGAAAGTATAGGGGAAGATATTAGACCGAATGGTAATGTATATATGAAGAATCATGGGTGAAAAGATAACTTCCGTGGGCAGGATCCGAACCTGCAACCTTCGAATGACGCGCTCGATGCTCTACCACTGAGCTACCACGACAGCTATCCCCCAGCCACTTTATGGGGTTTATATGTGAATTAAACTTGGGAGTGTCAGTCAGCGCAACCAGTAGCCATGGCGGCGAGTGTAGCACACTCTTATGAGCCCATTTGGCGTCACGTAGCTCGTGAACCTATTACGAGTGGGCAGCTGACCAATAGTCCCTCGTATACAACCTAAAGGCACTAAGTCTGCCAGTACGAGACCCTCGTTAATGAATTAGGAAAAAAAGTGTTTACTTAAGGGCTCGTTTTCTGTGTTTTTACACAATAATAATGAGATCTAAAAGACCATAATGCCAAGGAATGTATAGGGGAAGATATTACCCCGAATTGTAATGTATATATGAAGAAAACTGGGTGAAAAGTTAGCTTGCGGTGGGCAGGATCCGAACCTGCGACCTTCGATTGACGCGCTCGATGCTCTACCACTGAGCTACCACGACAGCTATCCCCCAAGCCACTTTATAGGATTTATACGTGAATTAAACATGGGAGTGTCAGTCAGCGCCACCAATAGCCATGGCGGCGAGTGTAGCACACTCTTATGAGCCTATTTGGCGTCACGTAGCACGTGAACCTGTTACGAGTGGGCAGCTGACCAATAGTCCCTCGTATACAACCTAAAGGCACTAAGTCTGCCAGTACGAGACCCTCGTTAATGAATTAGGAAAAGAAGTGTATACTTAAGGGCTCGTTTTGTGTGTTTTTACACAATAATAATGAGATCTAACAGACAATAATGCCAAGGAAAGCATAGGGGAAGATATTAGACCGAATGGTAATGTATATATGAAGAAACGTTGGTGAAAAGATAACTTCCGTGGGCAGGATCCGAACCTACATCCTTCGAATGACGCGCGATTCTCTACCACTGAGGTACCACGACAGCTATCCTCCTGCCACTTTATGGGGTTTATATGTGAATTAAAGATGAGAGTGTCAGTCAGCAAAACCAGTAGCCATGGCGGCGAGTGTAGCACACTCTTATGAGCCTAGTTGGCGTCACGTAGCACGTGAACCTATTACGAGTGGGCAGCTGACCAATGGTCCTTCGTATACAACCTAAAGGCACTAAGTCTGCCAGTACGAGACCCTCGTTAATGAATTAAGGAAAGAATTGTGTACTTAAAGGCTCGTTTTTCTGTGTTTTTGCACAATAATAATGAGACATAACAGAATATAATGCCAAGGAAAGTATAGAGGAAGATATTAGACTGAAGTGTAATGTAAATATGAAGAAAAGTGTGTGAAAAGATAACTTGCCATGGGCAGGGTCCGAACCTGCGACGTTCGAATGACGCGCTCGGTGCTCTACCACTGAGCTACCACGCAGCTATGCCCCCACCCACTTTATGGGGTTTATATGTGAATTAAACATGGGAGTGTCAGTCAGCGCAACCAGTAGCCTTGGCGGCCAGTGTAGCACACTCTTATGAGCCTAGTTGGCGTCAGGTAGCACGTGAACCTATTACGAGTGGGCAGATGACCAATGGTCCCTCATATACAACCTTAAGGCACTAAGCCTGCCAGTACGAGACCCTCGTTAATAAATTAAGGAAAGAATTGTGTACTTAAGGGCTCATTTTTCTGTGTTTTTACACAATAATAATGAGACATAACAGAATATAATGCCAAGAAAAGTATAGGGGAAGATATTAGACTGAAGTGTAATGTAAATATGAAGAAAACTGGGTGAAATGATAACTTGCCATGGGCAGGATCCGAACCTGCGACGTTCTAATGACGCGCTCGATGCTCTACCACTGAGCTACCACTACAGCTATGCCCCCAGCCACATTATGGGGTTTATATGTGAATTAAACTAGGGAGTGTCAGTCAGCCCACGAGTAGCCATGGCGGCGAGAGTAGCACACTCTTATGAGCCTATTTGGCGTCACATAGCACGTGAACCTATTACGAGTGAGCAGCTGACAATAGTCCCTCGTATACAACCTAAAGGCACTAAGTCTGCCAGTACGAGACCCTCATTAAAGAATTAAGGAAAGAAGTGTGTACCTAAGGGCTCGTTTTTCTGTGTTTTAACACAATAATAATGAGATCAATAATGCCAAGGAATGTATAGGGGAAGATATTAGACCGAATTGTAATGTAAATATGAAGAGAAGTGGGTGAAAAGTTAGCTTGCCGTGGGCAGGATCCGAACCTTCGACCTTCGAATGACGCGCTCGATGCTCTACCACTGAGCTACCACGACAGCTATCCCCCCAGCCACTTTATGGGATTTGTACGTGAATTAAACATGGGAGTGTCAGTCAGCGCCACCAGTAGCCATGGCGGCGAGTGTAGCACACTCGTATGAGCCTATTTGGCGTCACGTAGCACGTGAACCTATTACGAGTGGGCAGCTGACCAATTGTCTCTCGTATTCAACCTATAGGCACTAAGTCTGCCAGTACGAGACCATCGTTAATGAATTAGGAAAAAAGTGTATACTTGAAGGCTCGTTTTTCTGTGTTTTTACACAATAATATTGAGATCTAACAGACAATAATTCAAAGGAAAGTATAGGGGAAGATATTAGACCGAATGGTAATGTATATATGAAGAATCATGGGTGAAAAGATAACTTCCGTGGGCAGGATCCGAACCTGCAACCTTCGAATGACGCGCTCGATGCTCTACCACTGAGCTACCACGACAGCTATCCCCCAGCCACTTTATGGGGTTTATATGTGAATTAAACTTGGGAGTGTCAGTCAGCGCAACCAGTAGCCATGGCGGCGAGTGTAGCACACTCTTATGAGCCCATTTGGCGTCACGTAGCTCGTGAACCTATTACGAGTGGGCAGCTGACCAATAGTCCCTCGTATACAACCTAAAGGCACTAAGTCTGCCAGTACGAGACCCTCGTTAATGAATTAGGAAAAAAAGTGTTTACTTAAGGGCTCGTTTTCTGTGTTTTTACACAATAATAATTTTTATTTATTTATTTATTTTTATTTATTTATTTTCAATACTGCTACTCTCATTCGAGAGCGTGGCAGTTGGGCAGTACAATGATTTTCAGTACAGGCAATAAAAATAGAGGGAAAAAAAAAAAATCAAAGCAAAACAAGTGAGTTAAAACATACACTAACATTTGTAGCGTAATTACAGCATATGTGGGTTAAAAAAAAAAAAAAAAAAAAAAACAAGAAGCACGATATATACAGCATACAGTAAGGCAAACAAAATGCTGGTTAAGGAACAGCATACTCAGTGGAATTTACACAAAAACGCCTAACACATGCTAGGTTCAAGGGAAATGACAAAAAAGCAAAAAGAAGGAACATGAGGCTTCGCAAAAAGTGACCAAAGAAAATAATAATAGTTCAGGTGTCGGTGGGGGCTGGAATAAGACTAGGGTAAATAAGATTACATTTCTGGCATTGAGCAATAAGTTGACGTAAATGGGAAAGTTTCTAGAAGATGAAATGAAGAAATCTATGTTGGTGACTTTGCATACATAGGTCCTCTTACGCAAACACATTTTTTTCTATTTGTGCCATAAATTCCGATAGTGATTCGATGTTGGTGATAGTAGCGTCAAGTTGATTCCATTCTGATATTGCGAGCGGAAAAAAAGAATACTTAAACGTGTCATTTTTACATGCATATTCTGTCAATGTGTGCGCATGCTTATTACGTGTAGGTCGAGCCTGGGAAAACGAAATATACTTAGAAATATCTATTCGATAGTTATTTTTCAGTAACTGAAATAAGAATTTTAGGCGAGCGTGTTTCGCTCTTGTGGATAGCTTTTGCAAACCGGATTTCATTAAAAGATGCGTGGGCGAGTCTGTGCGTTTATATTTATTATGAATGAACCTCACCGCTTTTCTTTGTATTGATTCAAGTTTTTTTATGTTAGTCACTGTATGCGGAAACCAGACTGTGTTAGCGTATTCTAGAACAGGCCTTACAAATGATGTGTAGGCTAGCAGCTTCGTTGCCGTTGTTGCGTGTGCTAGGCTTCTTTTTAAGAAAAATAGCTTCCGTAGCGCCTTTGAGGTTATTTTACTTATATGCTTGTCCCACTTGAGATCCGATGTTATTGTGACGCCTAGATATTTATGTTCATCAACCCTATTAAGGGGGGTGCTATTAATTACGTATGTGAAGGTGGATGGTAGTGCTTTCCTGGTCACAGTCATGATCGCAGACTTTTGTACGTTGAGTGTCATCTGCCAACTGGAGCACCAATTAGCTATATCAGCTAGAGAATCATTCAGCTCATTATGATCACTGTAATGACTAATTTCTTTGTAAATGACACAGTCATCTGCGAATAGCTTTATATTGCATTTGATGTTAGCTGCGATATCGTTAATATAGAGCAAGAAGAGCAGTGGTCCGAGGACAGACCCTTGTGGGACTCCGGATGTAACTGCGACTGTGTTAGATAACGTATGTTCGTAAATTACAAATTGCGAGCGGTTATTTAAGAAGCATTTTACCCAGCCAGAAAGTTCTCCTATACCAAAAACATCTTCAACTTTGGCGATTAATTTGCTATGACACACACAGTCGAAAGCCTTAGATAAGTCAAGTAAAATCATGTCAGTTTGACCACGGTTATTAATTGTAGCAGCGAGGTTGTGTACTAGTTCTGTGAGCTGAGTAACTGTGGATAAGCCACTGCGAAAACCATGTTGGTTGGGGGAAAAAAAATTAATGCGCTCTAGGAATACTGTCATGTGCTTTAAGATTATGTGTTCGAGAAGTTTACATGATGTACTAGTTAGAGAAATGGGCCTGAAATTTGAAGGTGAATCTGCGTCTCCTCCTTTGTGGATTGGTTTTATCTTGGCTATTTTCCATTCTTGAGGTAGCTGTGAAGTACTGAGTGATTTCCGGAAAATTAGGCCTAGGTATCTACTGCACCACTCTGCATATCTTTTGAGGAATGTATTTGGTATATCGTCGGGACCGCTACCTTTCTTGGGGTCAAGTTTAAGCAAAAGGTTGAAAATCCCTGCGTCCGTAATGTCCAGTTTATCGATTTCCGTGTATTGTTTTGTTTTAATCGCGGGAATGATATTATCATCCACGGTGAACACTGACTGAAAAAAATTATTATATGCGTTGGCCTTAGTTTTTTTTTCTTCGGGAAGAAGATGTGGTGTAACGGTTTTATTGGTACGAAAGTGATTCCAGAACCTTTGGGGATTATCAACAAGGAAGTTAGGCAATACTACGTCAAAATAGTGCTGCTTAGCACGTTTAGCTTTAAGTTTGAATTCCGCGATAGCTTCCGATAGTTTCTGAATTTCGGATTCTCCCCCTCCTTTCGTTTTTATTGCCCTGCGTAACCTTTTCAAGCGTCGCTTTGCTTGAATTACCTCCCGCGTGATCCATGGATTATTTTTTGGAGGACGCTTTGTTTTTGTGGGTATGTAGTGCGCGATACAGTAAAGTACAACTGATTTGAAGTGGAGCCAAAGAGAATCTACATCTATTGAAGCATGGGAACCGGTTTCTGAAAAATGCTGGAATTCATGAGCGAGATGCGTCAGCACGCTATCATCATCGGCGTTTTCGAAGTCTGTTACTACAGATACAGAAGAATGAGTGGTTATGGTGCCGTCGAGGGGTACGAAGCACACTGGTACGTCGTGGTCAGATATACCATGGACTACGTCAGTTTTAATGCGGTTTATGTCGAAATGATTACTGAAAAATATTAGATCAAGTATGTTCTGTGAAATTCCCTGTGAGCGGGTTGGACGTGAAACGACCTGATGGAGATTAAAGGTAAGCATAAGGTCAAACAATGTATCCGAAGCCGATGATGAGTAGCACATACTATTCCAGTTAATATCTGGCAGATTAAAATCACCCATGAGAACAACGCGCGAACCAAAGGTGTGACGTTGCATGTAATCGTGAATGGCACTGATAGAAGCATCACCAGAATTTGGGCTCCGATAAACACAACCTATGAATATACTCGCGCCGTCACAGAGCAGTTTGCAAAAAATGGCTTCTGCGCTTTGTACATCCGGAAGAGCAACAAATGAAAGTCCCTTTTTTATTAATAACGCCACTCCACCACCACGTGTGGGGCGGTCTTTTCGGATCACAGAATAGTTAGGTGGTGCAAACTCGTGATCAAAGACGTCAGGCGTCAGCCAGGTTTCTGTAATTGCTGCCAAGTGGGGCTCATGATCAATGATCAGATTTTCAAGCAATTCAGGCTTATTGATGACGCTTCGTGCATTCACCGTGAGGAGTGCTAGTTCACCGATTTTGCAGCACGACGAGTAACAGCTCCCTTTTTTGTTTGATGACTAGGTACGTTCACCGCCGTTGCTGAACTTGTAGTAGCCGAGGCTTCTCCTACGGTTTTTTTATTAAGCGGTACCTTGTCATCCTTCTCATTGTTCCAAACATATGCGCGATTATTTATATATAACTTATCAAAAACAAGAGAAACTTTCTCATTATTTTGTCGGTTAGCTTTCGCACTGTTCCATAGTTTCCTTCGGATATCGCGTACATGTTTAGAAAAGTCTTCAGCAATCGATAGGCCGGTATCTTTAAGTTTATATCCCCTCTTTAGTATTGAAGGTTTGTCTCTAGAATCTAGTAGTTTAATAATTACAGGTCTAACCTTGTTTGGCGCTGCTCTACCTATCCGGTGTATGCGCTCGATTGCTATTGGGTTTAGTTCAAGAGTGCCTTCAATTATGTTTTTGTTTACTGTACCTTCAAGTATCGGGGGCGTCTCGCCTTCTGCCTCTGGTAAGCCGTAAATTATCAGGTTATTTCGCCTGCTACGATTCTCGAGATCGTCAATTTTTTCTTGCATGGATTTTATGAGAACATTCAGATTCGCGATTTGTTCTTGACAACAGTTGACTCTTTCTTCTAGGCTTGTCAGTAAGTCTAATTTCTTGTCAATTTTAGCCAGACGACTTTCCTTAATCTCTTTTATATCCGCAGCTATTTCTTTTAATTGTTGGCTGATATCAGGACCAGGGTTCGTCTCGATGTCGCCGCCAAGCAATAAGAGTTTAAGTATAGACGCCGCATGCTCAATTGCAACAGCATATAGCCGTGGGCACGGCAGCACAAGCAAGAAAGGGTTGTTTGAGCTAATGCATTTTCCATAATGCTTCCTCACCTGTAGGATGAAGACAAGCGGATTGTTAGCTGACCGCATTCCGTGAGTGCCACCGTGCCCAATGGCCCGGCCGTGCTTGAGGTGGTCCTTTATAGCTGGGTCTAGTGGTGGCGCTGAGCTTGGTCTATGCGCACAGCAAAAGCGCACAGTGTCCGCGCAGGTAGACGATGAACGTTGCAGCACGGGATCCCATGACTGAATCAGTAAGGAATCTCGAGTGTTGATAGTGACGTTGACGCCACGTGTTGTTCTGGGTAGTCCTGGTGGCTCGGAACCCGGACCGGCATGAAGCAGCAGTCCGAGGATGAGCTGTAGGATGAAGACAAGCGGATTGTTAGCTGACCGCATTCCGTGAGTGCCACCGTGCCCAATGGCCCGGCCGTGCTTGAGGTGGTCCTTTATAGCTGGGTCTAGTGGTGGCGCTGAGCTTGGTCTATGCGCACAGCAAAAGCGCACAGTGTCCGCGCAGGTAGACGATGAACGTTGCAGCACGGGATCCCATGACTGAATCAGTAAGGAATCTCGAGTGTTGATAGTGACGTTGACGCCACGTGTTGTTCTGGGTAGTCCTGGTGGCTCGGAACCCGGACCGGCATGAAGCAGCAGTCCGAGGATGAGCTGTAGGATGAAGACAAGCGGATTGTTAGCTGACCGCATTCCGTGAGTGCCACCGTGCCCAATCACGGAATGCGGTGGCACTCACGGAATGAGATCTAAAAGACAATAATGCCAAGGAATGTATAGGGGAAGATATTACCCCGAATTGTAATGTATATATGAAGAAAACTGGGTGAAAAGTTAGCTTGCGGTGGGCAGGATCCGAACCTGCGACCTTCGATTGACGCGCTCGATGCTCTACCACTGAGCTACCACGACAGCTATCCCCCAAGCCACTTTATAGGATTTATACGTGAATTAAACATGGGAGTGTCAGTCAGCGCCACCAATAGCCATGGCGGCGAGTGTAGCACACTCTTATGAGCCTATTTGGCGTCACGTAGCACGTGAACCTGTTACGAGTGGGCAGCTGACCAATAGTCCCTCGTATACAACCTAAAGGCACTAAGTCTGCCAGTACGAGACCCTCGTTAATGAATTAGGAAAAGAAGTGTATACTTAAGGGCTCGTTTTGTGTGTTTTTACACAATAATAATGAGATCTAACAGACAATAATGCCAAGGAAAGCATAGGGGAAGATATTAGACCGAATGGTAATGTATATATGAAGAAACGTTGGTGAAAAGATAACTTCCGTGGGCAGGATCCGAACCTACATCCTTCGAATGACGCGCGATTCTCTACCACTGAGGTACCACGACAGCTATCCTCCTGCCACTTTATGGGGTTTATATGTGAATTAAAGATGAGAGTGTCAGTCAGCAAAACCAGTAGCCATGGCGGCGAGTGTAGCACACTCTTATGAGCCTAGTTGGCGTCACGTAGCACGTGAACCTATTACGAGTGGGCAGCTGACCAATGGTCCTTCGTATACAACCTAAAGGCACTAAGTCTGCCAGTACGAGACCCTCGTTAATGAATTAAGGAAAGAATTGTGTACTTAAAGGCTCGTTTTTCTGTGTTTTTGCACAATAATAATGAGACATAACAGAATATAATGCCAAGGAAAGTATAGAGGAAGATATTAGACTGAAGTGTAATGTAAATATGAAGAAAAGTGGGTGAAAAGATAACTTGCCATGGGCAGGGTCCGAACCTGCGACGTTCGAATGACGCGCTCGATGCTCTACCACTGAGCTACCACGCAGCTATGCCCCCACCCACTTTATGGGGTTTATATGTGAATTAAACATGGGAGTGTCAGTCAGCGCAACCAGTAGCCTTGGCGGCCAGTGTAGCACACTCTTATGAGCCTAGTTGGCGTCAGGTAGCACGTGAACCTATTACGAGTGGGCAGATGACCAATGGTCCCTCATATACAACCTTAAGGCACTAAGCCTGCCAGTACGAGACCCTCGTTAATAAATTAAGGAAAGAATTGTGTACTTAAGGGCTCATTTTTCTGTGTTTTTACACAATAATAATGAGACATAACAGAATATAATGCCAAGAAAAGTATAGGGGAAGATATTACACTGAAGTGTAATGTAAATATTGTTGCGGGTTCGCGGCTATGCAGCTATGCGGGCGGTGCGAAGAAGAAGACGACGACGTTTTTGGGCTGTTCGAAATACACAACGGCTGCCATCTTGACTGCTGGAGTACTTTTCTACTCTAAAGTAGTAAATACATTCGCAACATTTTGGTGGAGGTGCTGGGTACGACGCAAGACGGAACTTCGAAGCGGACGTGTTCTCGACTGCCCGACCATGGCAACAGAAACCAATTCTGCCGCTCCTGTTTCAGCCGCGACTCCGGCGCAGCCTGTACAGCCGGTCGTATTGACGCAACCGCGCGACCCTGGCAACTTCTGCGGCACCGACCATGTTGACGTTGACGACTGGATTCCGAAGTTCGAGCGGTTTGCAGCAGTGTACCGGTGGGACCCTACGATGATGCTCGCCAACGTTGGCTTCTATCTCTGCGGAACAGCTGGCGCGTGGTTCGAGGCTCATGAAGCGGACATAACCAGCTGGGATACTTGCAAACAGAAGCTTCGTGACCTGTTTGGTAAGGCCGTCGGACGCCAGCGGGCCGCTTCTAAAGAACTCTCTGGTCGGGCACAAACTACGACCGAATCATATGTCACCTACATCCTTGACGTTCTCGCCCTTTGCCATCGTGCCGACCCCAACATGTCCGAGGAAGACAAAGTAAGCCATTTACTTAAAGGCATTGCAGATGATGCTTTTAACATACTGGTTTCCAAAGACTGTTCCACCATTGATGACATCATCAAAGAGTGCCGCCGATTCGAAGAGCTGAAGAGTCGCCGGGTCGCCAAGAATTTCTTGCGACTTCCGAACACGGCCGCTACGTCATCTTGCGAGGACCTTCAGCCGCCATGCAGTCAACCACATAACAACGAAAGTGTGGTTCGCATCGTTCGTAGAGAAATCGAGGCCGCGTCTCCGTCTTTTCTGACCCGCCCATCTGATGATCGACCAACGATCTCGTTGATCCAACAGGTCGTGAGAGAGGAGCTGGCAAACGTTGGGCTGCAGCCTGTGTGTTCGTTGACGGAACCTCGGGTCAGTACCATAGCGCCTTCTCCTGCACCAGAAAGATTCCGCCGCTATCGTGATCCTGCTCAGTGGAGGACACAGGACGACAAGCCTATATGTTTTCATTGTCATGGTGTAGGACACATCTCCCGCTACTGTCGTTTCCGCACGTATCCACCTCGGTCGTTTCCTGGCTATCGACGTGACGACAACCACCGGCCCCTGCAGTACAGCGCTCGTGACGATGGACCGTACAATGGCACTCCTGCGACACCAGTCCGCCGGTCCAGCCGTTCGCCGTCCCCGCATGACCGTCGCTCCAGGTCACCTCAGCACCGCCGCTATTCGTCGCCCCACCCTAGTGGACGCCCTTCTTCGGAAAACTGAGCAATGCAGCTCCCGGAGGTGACGCTGCATTGGACTCCCGACCTGAAAACCCTCTGCTGACCTTGACTACGGACAAGAACCTGCTTGATGTAGAAGTGGATGGCCTTCCTGTTACTGCCCTTATTGACACCGGCGCACATATTTCAATTCTGAGCTCTGACCTCCGTGCACGATTAAACAAGGTCCTTACGCCGCCAGAGTCCCTATTTGTACGTGTCGCTAGTGGAGCGACCCCGGCTGTGCTCGGAATGTGCACCGCGCGTGTGAGATTCGCCGACCGCCAGACGTCCGTTCTATTCCATGTTCTCGCTCACTGTCCACATGACGTCATCCTTGGACTCGATTTTTTGTCCGACCACTCCGCTGTAATTGACTGCTCAGCCGGCGTCGTGCAACTTGACTTGCCTGCGGCCACCGAAGAGTCGAAGATGGTACAGAACAAGCTTTCGTGCGCTGAGTTTGTTCGCCTCCCACCCCAAGCCCTAACTTGTGTCACAGTTGAACCGTATCCCAGTGTTCCGGATGGGGATTACGTGGTCTTTCCCTCTCCCGGTGTTTTATTGGCCCGCAACGTTTCCTCCCCGTACACCATATTAACTGTCACAGCGAACAAGACGTGCCTTCCTCTTCTGAACTTCGGACTCAGCCCTCAAATCCTACCACAAGGCATTGTTCTCGCCACTCTTTCACCGTCACACGAGTGCCAGATCTCATCAGTGTCACGTGAACTGGCCACAGTCGCCTCGCCGAACCCGCATAGCACCGACGCAGCCAAATCTACACGGCTCAACAATGTAACTAAGATGATTGCCTCAGACCTCTTGCCGTCTCAGGTCAAAGACCTCACTGATCTTCTCACGAGCTATTCGGACATATTTGACTTTGACGGTAGGCCCATAAGTCAAACATCGCAAGTCAAACATCGCATTAATACCGGTGATGCAGCTCCAATTCACAGGCGTCCCTATCGAGTGTCACCATCAGAACGCCAAGTTATCCAACAGGAGGTGAATAAGATGCTCACAAAAGGCATCATAGAGCCCTCATCGAGTCCGTGGGCGTCCCCTGTAGTCTTAGTTAAAAAGAAGGACAATACCTGGCGTTTCTGCGTGGACTATCGGCATTTAAACAAGGTCACCAAAAGGGATGTCTACCCGCTTCCTCGTATTGATGATGCCCTGGACTGCCTTCATGGCGCAACCTATTTTTCTTCGATAGACTTACGCTCCGGTTACTGGCAGATCGCCGTGGACGACCTCGACCGGGAGAAGACCGCCTTTGTAACGCCTGACGGTCTCTACCAATTCAAGGTAATGCCGTTTGGCTTGTGCAATGCGCCGGCAACGTTCGAGCGGATGATGGACACGCTTTTGCGCAGCTTTAAATGGTCTATCTGCCTGTGTTATCTGGACGACGTGATTGTGTTTGCCCCAACCTTTAAGTCTCACCTCGAGCGCCTTTCCTCAATTCTTTCAGTATTTCGAGAGGCTGGGCTCCAACTTAATTCCTCGAAATGCCATTTTGGGCATCGCCAAGTTACTATTCTAGGGCATCTCGTTGACTCCTCCGGCATCCGCCCCGATCCCGACAAAGTCCGAGCTGTCCTGGATTTTCCTGTACCGACTTGTGTCAAGGACGTTCGAAGTTTTGTGGGCCTATGCTCATATTTCCGACGATTTGTCAGAAACTTCGCAGAGGTCGCACGCCCCCTCACTGATCTTTTGAAGAAAGATGTACCATTTGAGTGGGGTCCTGATCAAGGCACGGCCTTTTCCCAGCTCATAACACTTCTGACCACGCCACCGATTCTCGCCCACTTCGACCCGTCTGCTCCAACCGAGGTCCGCACTGATGCTAGTGGCTACGGTATTGGCGCGGTTTTAGCCCAGCGTCAATCCGGTCACGATCGAGTTCTTGCGTATGCCAGCCGGCTCCTTTCTCCTGCCGAACGCAATTACTCTATTACGGAACGCGAGTGCCTGGCGCTTGTATGGGCAGTTGGTAAATTCCGCCCCTATTTATATGGCCGGCCTTTCACAGTTACCACTGACCATCACGCTCTATGCTGGCTTTCAGCCCTCAAAGATCCAACGGGGCGCCTTGCTCGTTGGGCTCTGCGCCTCCAGGAATTCACATACACAGTGGTTTACAAGTCTGGCCGTTTACACCAAGACGCCGACTGCCTCTCTCGGTACCCCGTTGACGCTCCAGATCTAGTAACCGACGACGCGTCCATCTGTATTTCCTCGCTCTCTGCTTTCGGCAACATGGGATGTGAGCAACGGCGTGACGCGTCCCTACGCGAGCTAATCGACCGCCTGAACACAGGCTGTACAGACAGTTCGCTTCGCATGTTCGTTGTCATAGACGGCATTTTATACCGCCGCAACATGCACCATGTGGGAAACGAACTACTACTCGTAATACCCACTCATTTGCACTCGACCGTACTTCAGCAACTACATGATGTACCAACGGCTGGCCACCTTGGTGTTGCCAGAACGTACGACCGTGTCCGCCGACGCTTTTTCTGGCCCGGCCTCTACCGTTCTGTACAGCGTTATGTTAGGTCTTGTGAGTCGTGCCAACGCCGCAAAAGGCCAGCGGTACACCCCGCCGGGCTCCTTCAACCGATCGACGTACCTGCCGAGCCTTTCTATCGTGTCGGCCTCGACCTGCTGGGCCCTTTCCCTCTTTCTACCGACGGTAACAGGTGGGTCGCCGTCGCCATAGATTACTCGACCCGTTTCGCAATTACGAGACCTCTTCCAAGCAGCTGCGCTACAGATGTCGCCGACTTTTTGATTCAAGACGTCATCTTACATCATGGTGCTCCTCGTCAACTGGTCACCGATCGCGGTCGCTACTTTTTATCTAAGGTAATTGACGATCTACTTCGTTCTTGTGCAACCAAGCACAAGCTTACGACGGCCTACCATCCTCAAACAAACGGCCTCACAGAACGTCTGAATCGCACACTCACTGACATGCTCGCCATGTACGTGTCGACGGATCATCGTGACTGGGACATTGCGCTACCCTTTGTCACTTTCGCTTACAATAGCTCACGCCACGACACTGCTGGATATTCTCCCTTTTACCTTTTGTATGGAAGAGACCCGACATTGCCGTTCGACACGCTTGTACCCAACCCTACCGACCTGTCCACAGCATATGCTCGCCGCGCTATTAGCACCGCGGAGAAAGCCCGTCAGATTGCCCACCAGCGCCTTTCGGACTCGCAGCTCCGTCAGAAACGTAGCTATGACAGCCACCATCGGGACGTCCACTTTAGTCCAGGTGACCTCGTTCTTCTGTGGACTCCGTCGCGACATGTTGGTCTGGCTGAAAAGCTTCTACCCAAGTATTCCGGACCTTATCGTGTGCTACGGCAGGTAACTGATGTTACCTATGAAATAGCACCTCTAAACCCTTCGATACCTTCCACATCTTCCGACATCGTCCACGTCGCTCGCCTCAAGCCGTACATCTCGTCCAACACCTGCTAACAAGCGCCGGGTCGGCGCTTTTCGCCGCCGGAGGTCGATGTTGCGGGTTCGCGGCTATGCAGCTATGCGGGCGGTGCGAAGAAGAAGACGACGACGTTTTTGGGCTGTTCGAAATACACAACGGCTGCCATCTTGACTGCTGGAGTACTTTTCTACTCTAAAGTAGTAAATACATTCGCAACAATATGAAGAAAACTGGGTGAAATGATAACTTGCCATGGGCAGGATCCGAACCTGCGACGTTCTAATGACGCGCTCGATGCTCTACCACTGAGCTACCACTACAGCTGTGCCCCCAGCCACGTTATGGGGTTTATATGTGAATTAAACTTGGGAGTGTCAGTCAGCGCCACGAGTAGCCATGGCGGCGAGAGTAGCACACTCTTATGAGCCTATTTGGCGTCACATAGCACGTGAACCTATTACGAGTGAGCAGCTGACAATAGTCCCTCGTATACAACCTAAAGGCACTAAGTCTGCCAGTACGAGACCCTCGTTAATGAATGAAGGAAAGAAGTGTGTACTTAAGGGCTCGCTTTTCTGTGTTTTTACACAATAATAATGAGATCTAACAGACAATAATGCCAAGGAATGTATAGGGGAAGATATTAGACCGAATGGTAATGTATATATGAAGAAACATGGGTGAAAAGATACCTTCCGTGGGCAGGATTCGAACCTGCAACCTTCGAATGACGCGCTCGATGCTCTACCACTGAGCTACCACGACAGCTATCCCCCAGCCACTTTATGGGATTTATACGTGAATTAAACATGGGAGTGTCAGTCAGCACCACCAGTAGCCATGGCGGCGAGTGTAGCACACTCTTATGAGCCTATTTGACGTCAAGTATGACGTGAACCCATTACGAGTGTGCAGCTGACCAATAGTCCCTCGTATACAAACTAAAGGCACTAAGTCTGCCAGTACGAGACCCTCGTTAATGAATTAGGAGAAAAAGTGTATACTTAAGGGCTCGTTTTCTGTGTTTTTACACAATAATAGTGAGATCTAAATGACAATAATGCCAAGGAATATATAGGGGAAGATATTAGACCGATTTGTAATATAGATACGAAGAAAAGTGGGTGAAAAGATAGCTTGCCGTGGGCAGGATCCGAACCTGCGACCTTCGAATGACGCGCTCGACGCTCTACCTCTGAGCTACCACGACAGCTATCCCCCAAGCCACTTTACGGGATTTATACGTGAATTAAACATGGAAGTGTCAGTCAGCGCAACCAGTAGCCATGGCGGCGAGTGTAGCACACTCTTATGAGCCTAGTTGGCGTCACGTAGCACGTGAGCCTATTACGTGTGGGCAGCTGACCAATGGTCCCTCGTATACAACCTAAAAGCACTAAGTCTGCCAGTACGAGACCCTCGTTTATGGATAAAGGAAAGAAGTGTGTACTTAAGGGCTCGTTTTTCTGTGTTTTTACACAATAATAATGAGACATAACAGAATATAATGCCAAGGAAAGTATAGAGGAAGATGTTAGACTGAAGTGTAATGTAAATTTGAAGAAAAGTGGGTGAAAGGATAGCTTGCCATGGGCAGGATCCGAACCTCCGACGTTCAAATGACGTGCTCGATGCTCCACCACTGAGCTACCACTACAGCTATGCCCCCAACCACTTTATGAGGTTTATATGTGAATTAAACATGGGAGTTTCAGTCAGCGCAACCAGTAGCCATGGCGGCGAGTGTAGCACACTCTTATGAGCCTAGTTGGCGTCACGTAGCACGTGAACCTAGTACGAGTGGGCAGCTGACCAACGGTCCCTCGTATACAACCTTAAGGCACTAAGTCTGCCAGTACGAGACCCTCGTTAATAAATTAAGGAAAGAAGTGTGTACTTAAGGGCTCGTTTTTCTGTGTTTTTACACAATAATAATGACACGTAACAGAATATAATGCCAAGGAAAGTATAGGGGAAGATATTAAACTGAAGTGTAATGTAATTATGAAGAAAAGTGGGTGAAAACATAACTTGCCATGGGCAGGATCCGAACCTTCGACGTTCGAATGACGCGCTCGATGCTCTACCACTGAGCTACCACTACAGCTATGCCCCCAGCCACATTATGGGGTTTATATGTGAATTAAACTAGGGAGTGTCAGTCAGCCATCGAGTAGCCATGGCGGCGAGAGTAGCACACTCTTATGAGCCTATTTGGCGTCACATAGCACGTGAACCTATTACGAGTGAGCAGCTGACAATAGTCCCTCGTATACAACCTAAAGGCACTAAGTCTGCCAGTACGAGACCCTCATTAAAGAATTAAGGAAGGAAGTGTGTACCTAAGGGCTCGTTTTTCTGTGTTTTAACACAATAATAACGAGATCAATAATGCCAAGGAATGTATAGGGGAAGATATTAGACCGAATTGTAATGTAAATATGAAGAGAAGTGGGTGAAAAGTTAGCTTGCCGTGGGCAGGATCCGAACCTTCGACCTTCGAATGACGCGCTCGATGCTCTACCACTGAGCTACCACGACAGCTATCCCCCCAGCCACTTTATGGGATTTGTACGTGAATTAAACATGGGAGTGTCAGTCAGCGCCACCAGTAGCCATGGCGGCGAGTGTAGCACACTCGTATGAGCCTATTTGGCGTCACGTAGCACGTGAACCTATTACGAGTGGGCAGCTGACCAATTGTCTCTCGTATTCAACCTATAGGCACTAAGTCTGCCAGTACGAGACCATCGTTAATGAATTAAGAAAAAAAGTGTATACTTGAAGGCTCGTTTTTCTGTGTTTTTACACAATAATATTGAGATCTAACAGACAATAATTCAAAGGAAAGTATAGGGGAAGATATTAGACCGAATGGTAATGTATATATGAAGAATCATGGGTGAAAAGATAACTTCCGTGGGCAGGATCCGAACCTGCAACCTTCGAATGACGCGCTCGATGCTCTACCACTGAGCTACCACGACAGCTATCCCCCAGCCACTTTATGGGGTTTATATGTGAATTAAACTTGGGAGTGTCAGTCAGCGCAACCAGTAGCCATGGCGGCGAGTGTAGCACACTCTTATGAGCCCATTTGGCGTCACGTAGCTCGTGAACCTATTACGAGTGGGCAGCTGACCAATAGTCCCTCGTATACAACCTAAAGGCACTAAGTCTGCCAGTACGAGACCCTCGTTAATGAATTAGGAAAAAAAGTGTTTACTTAAGGGCTCGTTTTCTGTGTTTTTACACAATAATAATGAGATCTAAAAGACAATAATGCCAAGGAATGTGTAGGGGAAGATATTACCTCGAATTGTAATGTATATATGAAGAAAACTGGGTGAAAAGTTAGCTTGCCGTGGGCAGGATCCGAACCTGCGACCTTCGATTGACGCGCTCGATGCTCTACCACTGAGCTACCACGACAGCTATCCCCCAAGCCACTTTATAGGATTTATACGTGAATTAAACATGGGAGTGTCAGTCAGCGCCACCAATAGCCATGGCGGCGAGTGTAGCACACTCTTATGAGCCTATTTGGCGTCACGTAGCACGTGAACCTGTTACGAGTGGGCAGCTGACCAATAGTCCCTCGTATACAACCTAAAGGCACTAAGTCTGCCAGTACGAGACCCTCGTTAATGAATTAGGAAAAGAAGTGTATACTTAAGGGCTCGTTTTGTGTGTTTTTACACAATAATAATGAGATCTAACAGACAATAATGCCAAGGAAAGCATAGGGCAAGATATTAGACCGAATGGTAATGTATATATGAAGAAACGTTGGTGAAAAGATAGCTTCCGTGGGCAGGATCCGAACCTACAACCTTCGAATGACGCGCGATTCTCTACCACTGAGGTACCACGACAGCTATCCTCCTGCCACTTTATGGGGTTTATATGTGAATTAAAGATGAGAGTGTCAGTCAGCAAAACCAGTAGCCATGGCGGCGAGTGTAGCACACTCTTATGAGCCTAGTTGGCGTCACGTAGCACGTGAACCTATTACGAGTGGGCAGCTGACCAATGGTCCTTCGTATACAACCTAAAGGCACTAAGTCTGCCAGTACGAGACCCTCGTTAATGAATTAAGGAAAGAATTGTGTACTTAAAGGCTCGTTTTTCTGTGTTTTTGCACAATAATAATGAGACATAACAGAATGTAATGCCAAGGAAAGTATAGAGGAAGATATTAGACTGAAGTGTAATGTAAATATGAAGAAAAGTGGGTGAAAAGATAACTTGCCATGGGCAGGGTCCGAACCTGCGACGTTCGAATGACGCGCTCGATGCTCTACCACTGAGCTACCACGCAGCTATGCCCCCACCCACTTTATGGGGTTTATATGTGAATTAAACATGGGAGTGTCAGTCAGCGCAACCAGTAGCCTTGGCGGCCACTGTAGCACACTCTTATGAGCCTAGTTGGCGTCAGGTAGCACGTGAACCTATTACGAGTGGGCAGATGACCAATGGTCCCTCATATACAACCTTAAGGCACTAAGCCTGCCAGTACGAGACCCTCGTTAATAAATTAAGGAAAGAATTGTGTACTTAAGGGCTCATTTTTCTGTGTTTTTACACAATAATAATGAGACATAACAGAATATAATGCCAAGGAAAGTATAGGGGAAGATATTAGACTGAAGTGTAATGTAAATATGAAGAAAACTGGGTGAAATGATAACTTGCCATGGGCAGGATCCGAACCTGCGACGTTCTAATGACGCGCTCGATGCTCTACCACTGAGCTACCACTACAGCTGTGCCCCCAGCCACGTTATGGGGTTTATATGTGAATTAAACTTGGGAGTGTCAGTCAGCGCCACGAGTAGCCATGGCGGCGAGAGTAGCACACTCTTATGAGCCTATTTGGCGTCACATAGCACGTGAACCTATTACGAGTGAGCAGCTGACAATAGTCCCTCGTATACAACCTAAAGGCACTAAGTCTGCCAGTACGAGACCCTCGTTAATGAATGAAGGAAAGAAGTGTGTACTTAAGGGCTCGCTTTTCTGTGTTTTTACACAATAATAATGAGATCTAACAGACAATAATGCCAAGGAATGTATAGGGGAAGATATTAGACCGAATTGTAATGTAAATATGAAGAAAAGTGGGTGAAAAGTTGGCTTACCGTGGGCAGGATCCGAACCTGCAACCTTCGAATGTCGCGCTCGATGCTCTACCACTGAGCTACCACGACAGGTATCCCCCCAGCCACTTTATGGGATTTATACATGAATTAAACATGGGAGTGTCAGTCAGCGCCACCAGTAGCCATGGCGGCGAGTGTAGCACACTCTTATGAGCCTATTTGGCGTCACGTAGCACGTGAACCTATTCCGAGTGGGCAGCTGACTAATAGTCCCTCGTATACAACCTAAAGGCACTAAGTCTGCCAGTACGAGACCCTCGTTAATGAATTAAGAAAAGAAGTGTATACTTGAAGGCTCGTTTTTCTGTGCTTTTACTCAATATTATTGAGATCTAACAGACAATAATTCAAAGGAAAGTATAGGGGAAGATATTAGACCGAATGGTAATGTATATATGAAGAAACATGGGTGAAAAGATACCTTCCTTGGGCAGGATTCGAACCTGCAACCTTCGAATGACGCGCTCGATGCTCTACCACTGAGCTACCACGACAGCTATCCCCCAGCCACTTTATGGGATTTATACGTGAATTAAACATGGGAGTGTCAGTCAGCACCACCAGTAGCCATGGCGGCGAGTGTAGCACACTCTTATGAGCCTATTTGACGTCAAGTATGACGTGAACCCATTACGAGTGTGCAGCTGACCAATAGTCCCTCGTATACAAACTAAAGGCACTAAGTCTGCCAGTACGAGACCCTCGTTAATGAATTAGGAGAAAAAGTGTATACTTAAGGGCTCGTTTTCTGTGTTTTTACACAATAATAGTGAGATCTAAATGACACTAATGCTAAGGAATATATAGGGCAAGATATTAGACCGATTTGTAATATAGATACGAAGAAAAGTGGGTGAAAAGATAGCTTGCCGTGGGCAGGATCCGAACCTGCGACCTTCGAATGACGCGCTCGACGCTCTACCTCTGAGCTACCACGACAGCTATCCCCCAAGCCACTTTACGGGATTTATACGTGAATTAAACATGGAAGTGTCAGTCAGCGCAACCAGTAGCCATGGCGGCGAGTGTAGCACACTCTTATGAGCCTAGTTGGCGTCACGTAGCACGTGAGCCTATTACGTGTGGGCAGCTGACCAATGGTCCCTCGTATACAACCTAAAAGCACTAAGTCTGCCAGTACGAGACCCTCGTTTATGGATAAAGGAAAGAAGTGTGTACTTAAGGGCTCGTTTTTCTGTGTTTTTACACAATAATAATGAGACATAACAGAATATAATGCCAAGGAAAGTATAGAGGAAGATGTTAGACTGAAGTGTAATGTAAATTTGAAGAAAAGTGGGTGAAAGGATAGCTTGCCATGGGCAGGATCCGAACCTGCGACGTTCAAATGACGCGCTCGATGCTCCACCACTGAGCTACCACTACAGCTATGCCCCCAGCCACTTTATGAGGTTTATATGTGAATTAAACATGGGAGTTTCAGTCAGCGCAACCAGTAGCCATGGCGGCGAGTGTAGCACACTCTTATGAGCCTAGTTGGCGTCACGTAGCACGTGAACCTAGTACGAGTGGGCAGCTGACCAACGGTCCCTCGTATACAACCTTAAGGCACTAAGTCTGCCAGTACGAGACCCTCGTTAATAAATTAAGGAAAGAAGTGTGTACTTAAGGGCTCGTTTTTCTGTGTTTTTACACAATAATAATGACACATAACAGAATATAATGCCAAGGAAAGTATAGGGGAAGATATTAAACTGAAGTGTAATGTAATTATGAAGAAAAGTGGGTGAAAACATAACTTGCCATGGGCAGGATCCGAACCTTCGACGTTCGAATGACGCGCTCGATGCTCTACCACTGAGCTACCACTACAGCTATGCCCCCAGCCACATTATGGGGTTTATATGTGAATTAAACTAGGGAGTGTCAGTCAGCCATCGAGTAGCCATGGCGGCGAGAGTAGCACACTCTTATGAGCCTATTTGGCGTCACATAGCACGTGAACCTATTACGAGTGAGCAGCTGACAATAGTCCCTCGTATACAACCTAAAGGCACTAAGTCTGCCAGTACGAGACCCTCATTAAAGAATTAAGGAAAGAAGTGTGTACCTAAGGGCTCGTTTTTCTGTGTTTTAACACAATAATAATGAGATCAATAATGCCAAGGAATGTATAGGGGAAGATATTAGACCGAATTGTAATGTAAATATGAAGAGAAGTGGGTGAAAAGTTAGCTTGCCGTGGGCAGGATCCGAACCTTCGACCTTCGAATGACGCGCTCGATGCTCTACCACTGAGCTACCACGACAGCTATCCCCCCAGCCACTTTATGGGATTTGTACGTGAATTAAACATGGGAGTGTCAGTCAGCGCCACCAGTAGCCATGGCGGCGAGTGTAGCACACTCGTATGAGCCTATTTGGCGTCACGTAGCACGTGAACCTATTACGAGTGGGCAGCTGACCAATTGTCTCTCGTATTCAACCTATAGGCACTAAGTCTGCCAGTACGAGACCATCGTTAATGAATTAAGAAAAAAAGTGTATACTTGAAGGCTCGTTTTTCTGTGTTTTTACACAATAATATTGAGATCTAACAGACAATAATTCAAAGGAAAGTATAGGGGAAGATATTAGACCGAATGGTAATGTATATATGAAGAATCATGGGTGAAAAGATAACTTCCGTGGGCAGGATCCGAACCTGCAACCTTCGAATGACGCGCTCGATGCTCTACCACTGAGCTACCACGACAGCTATCCCCCAGCCACTTTATGGGGTTTATATGTGAATTAAACTTGGGAGTGTCAGTCAGCGCAACCAGTAGCCATGGCGGCGAGTGTAGCACACTCTTATGAGCCCATTTGGCGTCACGTAGCTCGTGAACCTATTACGAGTGGGCAGCTGACCAATAGTCCCTCGTATACAACCTAAAGGCACTAAGTCTGCCAGTACGAGACCCTCGTTAATGAATTAGGAAAAAAAGTGTTTACTTAAGGGCTCGTTTTCTGTGTTTTTACACAATAATAATGAGATCTAAAAGACAATAATGCCAAGGAATGTGTAGGGGAAGATATTACCTCGAATTGTAATGTATATATGAAGAAAACTGGGTGAAAAGTTAGCTTGCCGTGGGCAGGATCCGAACCTGCGACCTTCGATTGACGCGCTCGATGCTCTACCACTGAGCTACCACGACAGCTATCCCCCAAGCCACTTTATAGGATTTATACGTGAATTAAACATGGGAGTGTCAGTCAGCGCCACCAATAGCCATGGCGGCGAGTGTAGCACACTCTTATGAGCCTATTTGGCGTCACGTAGCACGTGAACCTGTTACGAGTGGGCAGCTGACCAATAGTCCCTCGTATACAACCTAAAGGCACTAAGTCTGCCAGTACGAGACCCTCGTTAATGAATTAGGAAAAGAAGTGTATACTTAAGGGCTCGTTTTGTGTGTTTTTACACAATAATAATGAGATCTAACAGACAATAATGCCAAGGAAAGCATAGGGCAAGATATTAGACCGAATGGTAATGTATATATGAAGAAACGTTGGTGAAAAGATAGCTTCCGTGGGCAGGATCCGAACCTACAACCTTCGAATGACGCGCGATTCTCTACCACTGAGGTACCACGACAGCTATCCTCCTGCCACTTTATGGGGTTTATATGTGAATTAAAGATGAGAGTGTCAGTCAGCAAAACCAGTAGCCATGGCGGCGAGTGTAGCACACTCTTATGAGCCTAGTTGGCGTCACGTAGCACGTGAACCTATTACGAGTGGGCAGCTGACCAATGGTCCTTCGTATACAACCTAAAGGCACTAAGTCTGCCAGTACGAGACCCTCGTTAATGAATTAAGGAAAGAATTGTGTACTTAAAGGCTCGTTTTTCTGTGTTTTTGCACAATAATAATGAGACATAACAGAATGTAATGCCAAGGAAAGTATAGAGGAAGATATTAGACTGAAGTGTAATGTAAATATGAAGAAAAGTGGGTGAAAAGATAACTTGCCATGGGCAGGGTCCGAACCTGCGACGTTCGAATGACGCGCTCGATGCTCTACCACTGAGCTACCACGCAGCTATGCCCCCACCCACTTTATGGGGTTTATATGTGAATTAAACATGGGAGTGTCAGTCAGCGCAACCAGTAGCCTTGGCGGCCACTGTAGCACACTCTTATGAGCCTAGTTGGCGTCAGGTAGCACGTGAACCTATTACGAGTGGGCAGATGACCAATGGTCCCTCATATACAACCTTAAGGCACTAAGCCTGCCAGTACGAGACCCTCGTTAATAAATTAAGGAAAGAATTGTGTACTTAAGGGCTCATTTTTCTGTGTTTTTACACAATAATAATGAGACATAACAGAATATAATGCCAAGGAAAGTATAGGGGAAGATATTAGACTGAAGTGTAATGTAAATATGAAGAAAACTGGGTGAAATGATAACTTGCCATGGGCAGGATCCGAACCTGCGACGTTCTAATGACGCGCTCGATGCTCTACCACTGAGCTACCACTACAGCTGTGCCCCCAGCCACGTTATGGGGTTTATATGTGAATTAAACTTGGGAGTGTCAGTCAGCGCCACGAGTAGCCATGGCGGCGAGAGTAGCACACTCTTATGAGCCTATTTGGCGTCACATAGCACGTGAACCTATTACGAGTGAGCAGCTGACAATAGTCCCTCGTATACAACCTAAAGGCACTAAGTCTGCCAGTACGAGACCCTCGTTAATGAATGAAGGAAAGAAGTGTGTACTTAAGGGCTCGCTTTTCTGTGTTTTTACACAATAATAATGAGATCTAACAGACAATAATGCCAAGGAATGTATAGGGGAAGATATTAGACCGAATTGTAATGTAAATATGAAGAAAAGTGGGTGAAAAGTTGGCTTGCCGTGGGCAGGATCCGAACCTGCAACCTTCGAATGTCGCGCTCGATGCTCTACCACTGAGCTACCACGACAGGTATCCCCCCAGCCACTTTATGGGATTTATACATGAATTAAACATGGGAGTGTCAGTCAGCGCCACCAGTAGCCATGGCGGCGAGTGTAGCACACTCTTATGAGCCTATTTGGCGTCACGTAGCACGTGAACCTATTCCGAGTGGGCAGCTGACTAATAGTCCCTCGTATACAACCTAAAGGCACTAAGTCTGCCAGTACGAGACCCTCGTTAATGAATTAAGAAAAGAAGTGTATACTTGAAGGCTCGTTTTTCTGTGCTTTTACTCAATATTATTGAGATCTAACAGACAATAATTCAAAGGAAAGTATAGGGGAAGATATTAGACCGAATGGTAATGTATATATGAAGAAACATGGGTGAAAAGATACCTTCCTTGGGCAGGATTCGAACCTGCAACCTTCGAATGACGCGCTCGATGCTCTACCACTGAGCTACCACGACAGCTATCCCCCAGCCACTTTATGGGATTTATACGTGAATTAAACATGGGAGTGTCAGTCAGCACCACCAGTAGCCATGGCGGCGAGTGTAGCACACTCTTATGAGCCTATTTGACGTCAAGTATGACGTGAACCCATTACGAGTGTGCAGCTGACCAATAGTCCCTCGTATACAAACTAAAGGCACTAAGTCTGCCAGTACGAGACCCTCGTTAATGAATTAGGAGAAAAAGTGTATACTTAAGGGCTCGTTTTCTGTGTTTTTACACAATAATAGTGAGATCTAAATGACACTAATGCTAAGGAATATATAGGGCAAGATATTAGACCGATTTGTAATATAGATACGAAGAAAAGTGGGTGAAAAGATAGCTTGCCGTGGGCAGGATCCGAACCTGCGACCTTCGAATGACGCGCTCGACGCTCTACCTCTGAGCTACCACGACAGCTATCCCCCAAGCCACTTTACGGGATTTATACGTGAATTAAACATGGAAGTGTCAGTCAGCGCAACCAGTAGCCATGGCGGCGAGTGTAGCACACTCTTATGAGCCTAGTTGGCGTCACGTAGCACGTGAGCCTATTACGTGTGGGCAGCTGACCAATGGTCCCTCGTATACAACCTAAAAGCACTAAGTCTGCCAGTACGAGACCCTCGTTTATGGATAAAGGAAAGAAGTGTGTACTTAAGGGCTCGTTTTTCTGTGTTTTTACACAATAATAATGAGACATAACAGAATATAATGCCAAGGAAAGTATAGAGGAAGATGTTAGACTGAAGTGTAATGTAAATTTGAAGAAAAGTGGGTGAAAGGATAGCTTGCCATGGGCAGGATCCGAACCTGCGACGTTCAAATGACGCGCTCGATGCTCCACCACTGAGCTACCACTACAGCTATGCCCCCAGCCACTTTATGAGGTTTATATGTGAATTAAACATGGGAGTTTCAGTCAGCGCAACCAGTAGCCATGGCGGCGAGTGTAGCACACTCTTATGAGCCTAGTTGGCGTCACGTAGCACGTGAACCTAGTACGAGTGGGCAGCTGACCAACGGTCCCTCGTATACAACCTTAAGGCACTAAGTCTGCCAGTACGAGACCCTCGTTAATAAATTAAGGAAAGAAGTGTGTACTTAAGGGCTCGTTTTTCTGTGTTTTTACACAATAATAATGACACATAACAGAATATAATGCCAAGGAAAGTATAGGGGAAGATATTAAACTGAAGTGTAATGTAATTATGAAGAAAAGTGGGTGAAAACATAACTTGCCATGGGCAGGATCCGAACCTTCGACGTTCGAATGACGCGCTCGATGCTCTACCACTGAGCTACCACTACAGCTATGCCCCCAGCCACATTATGGGGTTTATATGTGAATTAAACTAGGGAGTGTCAGTCAGCCATCGAGTAGCCATGGCGGCGAGAGTAGCACACTCTTATGAGCCTATTTGGCGTCACATAGCACGTGAACCTATTACGAGTGAGCAGCTGACAATAGTCCCTCGTATACAACCTAAAGGCACTAAGTCTGCCAGTACGAGACCCTCATTAAAGAATTAAGGAAAGAAGTGTGTACCTAAGGGCTCGTTTTTCTGTGTTTTAACACAATAATAATGAGATCAATAATGCCAAGGAATGTATAGGGGAAGATATTAGACCGAATTGTAATGTAAATATGAAGAGAAGTGGGTGAAAAGTTAGCTTGCCGTGGGCAGGATCCGAACCTTCGACCTTCGAATGACGCGCTCGATGCTCTACCACTGAGCTACCACGACAGCTATCCCCCCAGCCACTTTATGGGATTTGTACGTGAATTAAACATGGGAGTGTCAGTCAGCGCCACCAGTAGCCATGGCGGCGAGTGTAGCACACTCGTATGAGCCTATTTGGCGTCACGTAGCACGTGAACCTATTACGAGTGGGCAGCTGACCAATTGTCTCTCGTATTCAACCTATAGGCACTAAGTCTGCCAGTACGAGACCATCGTTAATGAATTAAGAAAGAAAGTGTATACTTGAAGGCTCGTTTTTCTGTGTTTTTACACAATAATATTGAGATCTAACAGACAATAATTCAAAGGAAAGTATAGGGGAAGATATTAGACCGAATGGTAATGTATATATGAAGAATCATGGGTGAAAAGATAACTTCCGTGGGCAGGATCCGAACCTGCAACCTTCGAATGACGCGCTCGATGCTCTACCACTGAGCTACCACGACAGCTATCCCCCAGCCACTTTATGGGGTTTATATGTGAATTAAACTTGGGAGTGTCAGTCAGCGCAACCAGTAGCCATGGCGGCGAGTGTAGCACACTCTTATGAGCCCATTTGGCGTCACGTAGCTCGTGAACCTATTACGAGTGGGCAGCTGACCAATAGTCCCTCGTATACAACCTAAAGGCACTAAGTCTGCCAGTACGAGACCCTCGTTAATGAATTAGGAAAAAAAGTGTTTACTTAAGGGCTCGTTTTCTGTGTTTTTACACAATAATAATGAGATCTAAAAGACAATAATGCCAAGGAATGTGTAGGGGAAGATATTACCCCAAATTGTAATGTATATATGAAGAAAACTGGGTGAAAAGTTAGCTTGCCGTGGGCAGGATCCGAACCTGCGACCTTCGATTGACGCGCTCGATGCTCTACCACTGAGCTACCACGACAGCTATCCCCCAAGCCACTTTATAGGATTTATACGTGAATTAAACATGGGAGTGTCAGTCAGCGCCACCAATAGCCATGGCGGCGAGTGTAGCACACTCTTATGAGCCTATTTGGCGTCACGTAGCACGTGAACCTGTTACGAGTGGGCAGCTGACCAATAGTCCCTCGTATACAACCTAAAGGCACTAAGTCTGCCAGTACGAGACCCTCGTTAATGAATTAGGAAAAGAAGTGTATACTTAAGGGCTCGTTTTGTGTGTTTTTACACAATAATAATGAGATCTAACAGACAATAATGCCAAGGAAAGCATAGGGGAAGATATTAGACCGAATGGTAATGTATATATGAAGAAATGTTGGTGAAAAGAAAACTTCCGTGGGCAGGATCCGAACCTACAACCTTCGAATGACGCGCGATTCTCTACCACTGAGGTACCACGACAGCTATCCTCCTGCCACTTTATGGGGTTTATATGTGAATTAAAGATGAGAGGGTCAGTCAGCAAAACCAGTAGCCATGGCGGCGAGTGTAGCACACTCTTATGAGCCTAGTTGGCGTCACGTAGCACGTGAACCTATTACGAGTGGGCAGCTGACCAATGGTCCTTCGTATACAACCTAAAGGCACTAAGTCTGCCAGTACGAGACCCTCGTTAATGAATTAAGGAAAGAATTGTGTACCTAAAGGCTCGTTTTTCTGTGTTTTTTCACAATAATAATGAGACATAACAGAATATAATGCCAAGGAAAGTATAGAGGAAGATATTAGACTGAAGTGTAATGTAAATATGAAGAAAAGTGGGTGAAAAGATAACTTGCCATGGGCAGGGCCGAACCTGCGACGTTCGAATGACGCGCTCGATGCTCTACCACTGAGCTACCATGCAGCTATGCCCCCACCCACTTTATGGGGTTTATATGTGAATTAAACATGGGAGTGTCAGTCAGCGCAACCAGTAGCCTTTGCGGCCAGTGTAGCACACTCTTATGAGCCTAGTTGGCGTCAGGTAGCACGTGAACCTATTACGAGTGGGCAGCTGACCAATGGTCCCTCGTATACAACCTTAAGGCACTAAGTCTGCCAGTACGAGACCCTCGTTAATAAATTAAGGAAAGAAGTGTGTACTTAAGGGCTCATTTTTCTGTGTTTTTACACAATAATAATGAGACATAACAGAATATAATGCCAAGGAAAGTATAGAGGAAGATGTTAGACTGAAGTGTAATGTAAATATGAAGAAAAGTGGGTGAAAAGATAGCTTGCCATGGGCAGGATCCGAACCTGCGACGTTCAAATGACGCGCTCGATGCTCCACCACTGAGCTACCACTACAGCTATGCCCCCAGCCACTTTATGGGAATTATATGTGAATTAAACATGGGAGTTTCAGTCAGCGCAACCAGTAGCCATGGCGGCGAGTGTAGCACACTCTTATGAGCCTAGTTGGCGTCACGTAGCACGTGAACCCAGTACGAGTGGGCAGCTGACCAACGGTCCCTCGTATACAACCTTAAGGCACTAAGTCTGCCAGTACGAGACCCTCGTTAATAAATTAAGGAAAGAAGTGTGTACTTAAGGGCTCGTTTTTCTGTGTTTTTACACAGTAATAATGACACATAACAGAATATAATGCCAAGGAAAATATAGGGGAAGATATTAAACTGAAGTGTAATGTAATTATGAAGAAAAGTGGGTGAAAAGATAACTTGCCATGGGCAGGATCCGAACCTTCGACGTTCGAATGACGCGCTCCATGCTCTACCACTGAGCTACCACTACAGCTATGCCCCCAGCCACATTATGGGGTTTATATGTGAATTAAACTAGGGAGTGTCAGTCAGCCCACGAGTAGCCTTGGCGGCGAGAGTAGCACACTCTTATGAGCCTATTTGGCGTCACATAGCACGTGAACCTATTACGAGTGAGCAGCTGACAATAGTCCCTCGTATACAACCTAAAGGCACTAAGTCTGCCAGTACGAGACCCTCAATAAAGAATTAAGGAAAGAAGTGTGTACCTAAGGGCTCGTTTTTCTGTGTTTTTACACAATAATAATGAGATCAATAATGCCAAGGATTGTATAGGGGAAGATATTAGACCGAATTGTAATGTAAATATGAAGAGAAGTGGGTGAAAAGTTAGCTTGCCGTGGGCAGGATCCGAACCTTCGACCTTCGAATGACGCGCTCGATGCTCTACCACTGAGCTACCACGACAGCTATCCCTCCAGCCACTTTATGGGATTTGTACGTGAATTAAACATGGGAGTGTCAGTCAGCGCCACCAGTAGCCATGGCGGCGAGTGTAGCACACTCGTATGAGCCTATTTGGCGTCACGTAGCACGTGAACCTATTACGAGTGGGCAGCTGACCAATTGTCTCTCGTATTCAACCTATAGGCACTAAGTCTGCCAGTACGAGACCATCGTTAATGAATTAAGAAAAAAAGTGTATACTTGAAGGCTCGTTTTTCTGTGTTTTTACACAATAATATTGAGATCTAACAGACAATAATTCAAAGGAAAGTATAGGGGAAGATATTAGACCGAATGGTAATGTACAATGAAGAATCATGGGTGAAAAGATAACTTCCGTGGGCAGGATCCGAACCTGCAACCTTCGAATGACGCGCTCGATGCTCTACCACTGAGCTACCACGACAGCTATCCCCCAGCCACTTTATGGGGTTTATATGTGAATTAAACTTGGGAGTGTCAGTCAGCGCAACCAGTAGCCATGGCGGCGAGTGTAGCACACTCTTATGAGCCTATTTGACGTCAAGTATGACGTGAACCCATTACGAGTGTGCAGCTGACCAATAGTCCCTCGTATACAAACTAAAGGCACTAAGTCTGCCAGTACGAGACCCTCGTTAATGAATTAGGAGAAAAAGTGTATACTTAAGGGCTCGTTTTCTGTGTTTTTACACAATAATAGTGAGATCTAAATGACAATAATGCTAAGGAATATATAGGGGAAGATATTAGACCGATTTGTAATATAGATACGAAGAAAAGTGGGTGAAAAGATAGCTTGCCGTGGGCAGGATCCGAACCTGCGACCTTCGAATGACGCGCTCGACGCTCTACCTCTGAGCTACCACGACAGCTATCCCCCAAGCCACTTTACGGGATTTATACGTGAATTAAACATGGAAGTGTCAGTCAGCGCAACCAGTAGCCATGGCGGCGAGTGTAGCACACTCTTATGAGCCTAGTTGGCGTCACGTAGCACGTGAGCCTATTACGTGTGGGCAGCTGACCAATGGTCCCTCGTATACAACCTAAAAGCACTAAGTCTGCCAGTACGAGACCCTCGTTTATGGATAAAGGAAAGAAGTGTGTACTTAAGGGCTCGTTTTTCTGTGTTTTTACACAATAATAATGAGACATAACAGAATATAATGCCAAGGAAAGTATAGAGGAAGATGTTAGACTGAAGTGTAATGTAAATTTGAAGAAAAGTGGGTGAAAGGATAGCTTGCCATGGGCAGGATCCGAACCTGCGACGTTCAAATGACGCGCTCGATGCTCCACCACTGAGCTACCACTACAGCGATGCCCCCAGCCACTTTATGAGGTTTATATGTGAATTAAACATGGGAGTTTCAGTCAGCGCAACCAGTAGCCATGGCGGCGAGTGTAGCACACTCTTATGAGCCTAGTTGGCGTCACGTAGCACGTGAACCTAGTACGAGTGGGCAGCTGACCAACGGTCCCTCGTATACAACCTTAAGGCACTAAGTCTGCCAGTACGAGACCCTCGTTAATAAATTAAGGAAAGAAGTGTGTACTTAAGGGCTCGTTTTTCTGTGTTTTTACACAATAATAATGACACATAACAGAATATAATGCCAAGGAAAGTATAGGGGAAGATATTAAACTGAAGTGTAATGTAATTATGAAGAAAAGTGGGTGAAAACATAACTTGCCATGGGCAGGATCCGAACCTTCGACGTTCGAATGACGCGCTCGATGCTCTACCACTGAGCTACCACTACAGCTATGCCCCCAGCCACATTATGGGGTTTATATGTGAATTAAACTAGGGAGTGTCAGTCAGCCATCGAGTAGCCATGGCGGCGAGAGTAGCACACTCTTATGAGCCTATTTGGCGTCACATAGCACGTGAACCTATTACGAGTGAGCAGCTGACAATAGTCCCTCGTATACAACCTAAAGGCACTAAGTCTGCCAGTACGAGACCCTCATTAAAGAATTAAGGAAAGAAGTGTGTACCTAAGGGCTCGTTTTTCTGTGTTTTAACACAATAATAATGAGATCAATAATGCCAAGGAATGTATAGGGGAAGATATTAGACCGAATTGTAATGTAAATATGAAGAGAAGTGGGTGAAAAGTTAGCTTGCCGTGGGCAGGATCCGAACCTTCGACCTTCGAATGACGCGCTCGATGCTCTACCACTGAGCTACCACGACAGCTATCCCCCCAGCCACTTTATGGGATTTGTACGTGAATTAAACATGGGAGTGTCAGTCAGCGCCACCAGTAGCCATGGCGGCGAGTGTAGCACACTCGTATGAGCCTATTTGGCGTCACGTAGCACGTGAACCTATTACGAGTGGGCAGCTGACCAATTGTCTCTCGTATTCAACCTATAGGCACTAAGTCTGCCAGTACGAGACCATCGTTAATGAATTAAGAAAGAAAGTGTATACTTGAAGGCTCGTTTTTCTGTGTTTTTACACAATAATATTGAGATCTAACAGACAATAATTCAAAGGAAAGTATAGGGGAAGATATTAGACCGAATGGTAATGTATATATGAAGAATCATGGGTGAAAAGATAACTTCCGTGGGCAGGATCCGAACCTGCAACCTTCGAATGACGCGCTCGATGCTCTACCACTGAGCTACCACGACAGCTATCCCCCAGCCACTTTATGGGGTTTATATGTGAATTAAACTTGGGAGTGTCAGTCAGCGCAACCAGTAGCCATGGCGGCGAGTGTAGCACACTCTTATGAGCCCATTTGGCGTCACGTAGCTCGTGAACCTATTACGAGTGGGCAGCTGACCAATAGTCCCTCGTATACAACCTAAAGGCACTAAGTCTGCCAGTACGAGACCCTCGTTAATGAATTAGGAAAAAAAGTGTTTACTTAAGGGCTCGTTTTCTGTGTTTTTACACAATAATAATGAGATCTAAAAGACAATAATGCCAAGGAATGTATAGGGGAAGATATTACCCCAAATTGTAATGTATATATGAAGAAAACTGGGTGAAAAGTTAGCTTGCCGTGGGCAGGATCCGAACCTGCGACCTTCGATTGACGCGCTCGATGCTCTACCACTGAGCTACCACGACAGCTATCCCCCAAGCCACTTTATAGGATTTATACGTGAATTAAACATGGGAGTGTCAGTCAGCGCCACCAATAGCCATGGCGGCGAGTGTAGCACACTCTTATGAGCCTATTTGGCGTCACGTAGCACGTGAACCTGTTACGAGTGGGCAGCTGACCAATAGTCCCTCGTATACAACCTAAAGGCACTAAGTCTGCCAGTACGAGACCCTCGTTAATGAATTAGGAAAAGAAGTGTATACTTAAGGGCTCGTTTTGTGTGTTTTTACACAATAATAATGAGATCTAACAGACAATAATGCCAAGGAAAGCATAGGGGAAGATATTAGACCGAATGGTAATGTATATATGAAGAAATGTTGGTGAAAAGATAACTTCCGTGGGCAGGATCCGAACCTACAACCTTCGAATGACGCGCGATTCTCTACCACTGAGGTACCACGACAGCTATCCTCCTGCCACTTTATGGGGTTTATATGTGAATTAAAGATGAGAGGGTCAGTCAGCAAAACCAGTAGCCATGGCGGCGAGTGTAGCACACTCTTATGAGCCTAGTTGGCGTCACGTAGCACGTGAACCTATTACGAGTGGGCAGCTGACCAATGGTCCCTCGTATACAACCTTAAGGCACTAAGTCTGCCAGTACGAGACCCTCGTTAATAAATTAAGGAAAGAAGTGTGTACTTAAGGGCTCATTTTCCTGTGTTTTTACACAATAATAATGAGACATAACAGAATATAATGCCAAGGAAAGTATAGAGGAAGATGTTAGACTGAAGTGTAATGTAAATATGAAGAAAAGTGGGTGAAAAGATAGCTTGCCATGGGCAGGATCCGAACCTGCGACGTTCAAATGACGCGCTCGATGCTCCACCACTGAGCTACCACTACAGCTATGCCCCCAGCCACTTTATGGGAATTATATGTGAATTAAACATGGGAGTTTCAGTCAGCGCAACCAGTAGCCATGGCGGCGAGTGTAGCACACTCTTATGAGCCTAGTTGGCGTCACGTAGCACGTGAACCCAGTACGAGTGGGCAGCTGACCAACGGTCCCTCGTATACAACCTTAAGGCACTAAGTCTGCCAGTACGAGACCCTCGTTAATAAATTAAGGAAAGAAGTGTGTACTTAAGGGCTCGTTTTTCTGTGTTTTTACACAATAATAATGACACATAACAGAATATAATGCCAAGGAAAATATAGGGGAAGATATTAAACTGAAGTGTAATGTAATTATGAAGAAAAGTGGGTGAAAAGATAACTTGCCATGGGCAGGATCCGAACCTGCGACGTTCTAATGACGCGCTCGATGCTCTACCACTGAGCTACCACGACAGCTATCCCCCCAGCCACTTTATGGGATTTATACATGAATTAAACATGGGAGTGTCAGTCAGCGCCACCAGTAGCCATGGCGGCGAGTGTAGCACACTCTTATGAGCCTATTTGGCGTCACGTAGCACGTGAACCTATTCCGACTGGGCAGCTGACTAATAGTCCCTCGTATACAACCTAAAGGCACTACGTCTACCAGTACGAGACCCTCGTTAATGAATTAAGAAAAGAAGTGTATACTTGAAGGCTCGTTTTTCTGTGCTTTTACTCAATATTATTGAGATCTAACAGACAATAATTCAAAGGAAAGTATAGGGGAAGATATTAGACCGAATTGTAATGTAAATATGAAGAAAAGTGGGTGAAAAGATAGCTTGCCGTGGGTAGGATCCAAACCTCGAACTTCGAATGACGCGCTCGATGCTCTACCACTGAGCTACCACGACAGCTATCCCCCCAGCCACTTTATGGGATTTATACGTGAATTAAACATGGGAGTGTCAGTCAGCACCACCAGTAGCCATGGCGGCGAGTGTAGCACACTCTTATGAGCCTATTTGACGTCACGTATGACGTGAACCCATTACGAGTGTGCAGCTGACCAATAGTTCCTCGTATACAAACTAAAGGCACTAAGTCTGCCAGTACGAGACCCTTGTTCATGAATTAAGGAAAGAAGGGTATACTTAAGGGCTCGTTTTTCTGTGTTTTTACACAATATTAATGAGATCTAACTGACAATAATGCCAAGGAAAGTATAGGGGAAGATATTAGACTGAATTTGCATGTAAATATGAAGAGAAGTGGGTGGAAAGGTAACTTGCCGTGGTCAGGATCTAAACCTGCGACCTTCAAATGACGCGCTCGATGCTCTACCAATGAGCTATCACGACAGATATCCCCCCAGCAACTTTACGGGGTTTATATGTGAATAAACATGAGAGTGTCAGTCAGCGCAACCAGTCGCCATGGCGGCGAGTGCAGCACACTCTTATGAGCCTATTTGGCGTCACGTAGCACGTGAACCTATTACGAGTGGGCAGCTGACCAATAGTCCCTCGTATACAACCTAAAGGCACTAAGTCTGCCAGTACGAGACCCTCGTTAATGATTTAGGAAAAGAAGTGCATACTTAGGGCTCGTTTTTCTGTGTTTTTACACAATAGTAATGAGATCTTAACAGACTCTAATGCCAAGGAATGTATAGGGGAAGATATTAGACCGAATTGTAATGTAAATATGAAGAAAAGTGGGTGAAAAGTTAGCTTGCCGTGGGCAGGATCCGAACCTGCGACCTTCGAATGTCGCGCTCGATGCTCTACCACTGAGCTACCACGACAGCTATCCCCCCAGCCACTTTATGGGATTTATACGTGAATTAAACATAGGAGTGTCAATCAGCGCCACCAGTAGCCATGGCGGCGAGTGTAGCACACTCTTATGAGCCTATTTGGCGTCACGTAGCAGGTGAACCTATTACGAGTGGGCAGCTGACCAATAGTCCCTCGTATTCAACCTATAGGCACTAAGTCTGCCAGTACGAGATCCTCGTTAATGAATTAAGAAAAGAAGTGTATACTTGAAGGCTCGTTTTTCTGTGTTTTGACACAATAATATTGAGATCTAACAGACAATAATTCAAAGGAAAGTATAGGGGAAGATATTAGACCGAATTGTAATTTAAAAATGAAGAAAAGTGGGTGAAAAGATAGCTTGCCGTGGGCAGGATCCAAACCTGCGACCTTCGAATGACGCGCTCGATGCTCTACCACTGAGCTTCCACGACAGCTATCCCCCCAGCCACTTTATGGGATTTATACGTGAATTAAACATGGAAGTGTCAGTCAGCGCCACCAGTAGCCATGGCGGCGAGTGTAGCACACTCTTATGAGCCTATTTGGCGTCACGTAGCACGTGAACCTATTACGAGTGGGCAGCTGACCAATAGTCCCTCGTATTCAACCTATAGGCACCAAGTCTGCCAGTACGAGACCCTCGTTAATGAATTAAGAAAAGAAGTGTATACTTGAAGGCTCGTTTTTCTGTGTTTTTACACAATAATATTGAGATCTAACAGACAATAATTCATAGGAAAGTATAGGGGAAGATATTAGACCGAATGGTATTGTATATATAAAGAATCATGGGTGAAAAGATAACTTCCGTGGGCAGGATTCGAACCTGCAACCTTCGAATGACGCGCTCGATGCTCTACCACTGAGCTGCCACGACAGCTATCCCCCAGCCACTTTATGTGGTTTATATGTGAATTAAACATGGGAGTGTCAGTCAGCGCAACCAGTAGCCATGGCGGCGAGTGTAGCACACTCTTATGAGCCCATTTGGCGTCACCTAGCACGTGAACCTATTACGAGTGGGCAGCTGACCAATGGTTCCTCGTATACAACCTAAAGGCCCTAAGTCTGCCAGTACAAGACCCTCGTTAATGAATTAAGGAAAGAAGTGTATACTTAAGGGCTCGTTTTCTGTGTTTTTACACAATAATAATGAGATCTAACAGACAATAATGCCAAGGAATGTATAGGGGAAGATATTAGACCGAATTGTAATGTAAATATGAAGAAACGTGGGTGAAAAGATAGCTTGCCGTGGGCAGGATCCAAACCTGCGACCTTCCAATGACGCGCTCGATGCTCTACCACTGAGCTTCCACGACAGCTATCCCCCCAGCCACTTTATGGGATTTATACGTGAATTAAACATGGGAGTGTCAGTCAGCACCACCAGTAGCCATGGCGGCGAGTGTAGCACACTCTTATGAGCCTATTTGACGTCACGTATGACGTGAACCCATTACAAGTGTGCAGCTGATTAATAGTCCCTCGTATACAAACTAACGGCACTAAGTCTGCCAGTACGAGACCCTTGTTCATGAATTAAGGAAAGAAGTGTATACTTAAGGGCTCGTTTTTCAGTGTTTTTACACAATAATAATGAGATCTTAACAGACTCTAATGCCAAGGAATGTATAGGGGAAGATATTAGACCGAATTGTAATGTAAATATGAAGAAAAGTGGGTGAAAAGTTAGCTTGCCGTGGGCAGGATCCGAACCTGCGACCTTCGAATGTCGCGCTCGATGCTCTACCCCTGAGCTACCACGACAGGTAGCCCCCCAGCCACTTTATGGGATTTATACGTGAATTAAACATGGAAGTGTCAGTCAGCGCCACCAGTAGCCATGGCGGCGAGTGTAGCACACTCTTATGAGCCTATTTGGCGTCACGTAGCACGTGAACCTATTACGAGTGGGCAGCTGACCAATAGTCCCTCGTATTCAACCTATAGGCACCAAGTCTGCCAGTACGAGACCCTCGCTAATGAATTAAGAAAAAAAGTGTATACATGAAGGCTCGTTTTTCTGTGTTTTTACACAATAATATTGAGATCTAACAGACAATAATTCATAGGAAAGTATAGGGGAAGATATTAGACCGAATGGTATTGTATATATAAAGAATCATGGGTGAAAAGATAACTTCCGTGGGCAGGATTCGAACCTGCAACCTTCGAATGACGCGCTCGATGCTCTACCACTGAGCTACCACAACAGCTATCCCCCAGCCACTTTATGGGGTTTATATGTGAATTAAACATGGGAGTGTCAGTCAGCGCAACCAGTAGCCATGGCGGCGAGTGTAGCACACTCTTATGAGCCCATTTGGTGTCACCTAGCACGTGAACCTATTACGAGTGGGCAGCTGACCAATAGTCCCTCGTATACAACCTAAAGGCACTAAGTCTGCCAGTACAAGACCCTCGTTAATGAATTAGGAGAAAAAGTGTATACTTAAGGGCTCGTTTTCTGTGTTTTTACACAATAATAGTGAGATCTAACAGACAATAATGCCAAAGAATATATAGGGGAAGATATTAGACCGATTTGTAATGTAGATATGAAGAAAAGTGGGTGAAAAGATAGCTTGCCGTGGGCAGGATCCGAACCTGCGACCTTCGAATGACGCGCTCGACGCTCTACCACTGAGCTACCACGACAGCTATCCCCCAAGCCACTTTACGGGATTTATACGTGAATTAAACATGGAAGTGTCAGTCAGCGCAACCAGTAGCCATGGCGGCGAGTGTAGCACACTCTTATGAGCCTAGTTGGCGTCACGTAGCACGTGAACCTATTACGTGTGGGCAGCTGACCAATGGTCCCTCGTATACAACCTAAAAGCACTAAGTCTGCCAGTACGAGACCCTCGTTTATATAAGAATTAAGAAAAGAAGTGTGTAATTAAGGGCTCGTTTTTCTGTGTTTTTACACAATAATAATGAGACATAACAGAATATAATGCCAAGGAAAGTATAGAGGAAGATGTTAGACTGAAGTGTAATGTAAATATGAAGAAAAGTGGGTGAAAAGATAGCTTGCAATGGGCAGGATCCGAACCTGCGACGTTCAAATGACGCGCTCGATGCTCCACCACTGAGCTACCACTACAGCTATGCCCCCAGCCACTTTATGGGGTTTATATGTGAATTAAACATGGGAGTGTCAGTCAGCGCAACCAGTAGCCATGGCGGCGAGTGTAGCACACTCTTATGAGCCTAGTTGGCGTCACGTAGCACGTGAACCTAGTACGAGTGAGCAGGTGACCAACGGTCCCTCGTATACAACCTTAAGGCACTAAGTCTGCCAGTACGAGACCCTCGTTAATAAATTAAGGAAAGAAGTTTGTACTTAAGGGCTCGTTTTTCTGTGTTTTTACACAATAATAATGACACATAACAGAATATAATGCCAAGGATAGTATGGGGGAAGATATTAAACTGAAGTGTAATGTAATTATGAAGAAAAGTGGGTGAAAAGATAACTTGCCATGGGCAGGATCCGAACCTTCGACGTTCGAATGACGCGCTCGATGCTCAACCACTGAGCTACCACTACAGCTATGCCCCCAGCAAAATTATGGGGTTTATATGTGAATTAAACTAGGGAGTGTCAGTCAGCCCACGAGTAGCCATGGCGGCGAGAGTAGCACACTCTTATGAGCCTATTTGGCGTCACGTAGCACGTGAACTTATTACGAGTGGGCAACTGACCAATAGTCCCTCTTATACAACCTAAAGGCACTAAGTCTGCCAGTACGAGACCCTCGTTAATGAATTAGGAAAAGAAGTGTATACTTAAGGGCTCGTTTTCTGTGTTTTTACACAATAATAATCAGATCTAACAGACAATAATGGCAAGGAATGTATAGGGGAAGATATTAGACCGAATTGTAATGTAAATATGAAGAGAAGTGGGTGAAAAGGTAACTTGCCGTGGTCAGGATCTAAACCTGCGACCTTCGAATGACGCGCTCGATGCTCTACCACTGAGCTACTACGACAGCTATCCCCCAGCCACTTTATGGGGTTTATATGTAAATTAAACATGGGAGTGTCAGTCAGCGCAACCAGTAGCCATGGCGGCGAGTGTAGCACACTCTTATGAGCCTATTTGGCGTCACGTAGCACGTGAACCTATTACGAGTGGGCAGCTGACCAATAGTCCCTCGTATACAACCTAAAGGCCCTAAGTCTGCCAGTACGAGACCCTCGTTAATGAATTAGGAAAAGAAGTGTATACTTAAGTGCTCGTTTTCTGTGTTTTTACACAATAATATTCAGATCTAACGGACAATAATGCCAAGGAAAGTATAGGGGAAGATATTAAACTGAAGTGTAATGTAAATATGAAGAAAAGTGGGTGAAAAGATAACTTGCCATGGGCAGGATCCAAACCTTCGACGTTCGAATGACGCGCTCGATGCTCTACCACTGAGCTACCACTACAGCTATGCCCCCAGCCACTTTATGGGGTTTATATGTGAACTAAACTAGGGAGTGTCAGTCAGCGCCACGAGTAGCCATGGCGGCGAGAGTAGCACACTCTTATAAGCCTATTTGGCGTCACGTAGCACGTGAACCTATTACGAGTGGGCAGCTGACCAATAGTCCCTCGTATACAACCTAAAGGCACTAAGCCTGCCAGTAGTAGATATCGTTAATGAATTAAGGAAAGAAATGTATACTTAAGGCTAGTTTTTCTGTGTTTTTACACAATAATAATGAGATCTTAACAGACTCTAATGCCAAGGAAAGTATAGGGGAAGATATTCGACCAAATTGTAATGTAAATATGAAGAAAAGTGGGTGAAATGATAGCTTGCCTTGGGCAGGATCTGTACCTGCGACCTTCGAATGACGCGCTCGATGCCCTACCACTGAGCTACCACGACAGCTATCGCCCCAGCCACTTTATTGGATTTATACGTGAATTAAACATGGGAGTGTCAGTCAGCGCCACCAGTAGTCATGGTGGCGAGTGTAGCACACTCTTATGAGCCTATTTGGCGTAACGTAGGACGTGAACCTATTACGAGTGGGCAGCTGACCAATAGTCCCTCGTGTACAACCTAAAGACACTAAGTCTGCCAGTACGAGAACCTCGTTAATGAATTAAGAAAAGAAGTGTATACTTGAAGGCTCGTTTTTCTTTGTTTTTACACAATAATATTGAGATGTAACAGACAATAATGCCAAGGAAAGAATAGGGGAAGATATTAGACCAAATTGTAATGAAAATATGAAGAAAACAGGGTGAAAAGATAACTTGCCAAGGGCAGGCTCCGAACCTGGGACCTTCGAATGACGCGCTCGATGCTCTACCACTGAGCTACCACGACAGCTATTCTCCCAGCCACTTTATGGGGTTTATATGTGAAATAAACATGGGAGTGTCAGTAAGCGCCACCAGTAGCCATGGCGCCGAGTGTAGCGCACTCTAATGAGCTCTATTTGGCGTCACGTAGCGCGTGAACATATTACGAGTGGGCAGCTGACCAATAGTCCCTCGTATACAACCTAAAGGCTCTAAGTCTGCCAGTACGAGACCCTCCTTAATGAATTAAAAAAAGAAGTGTATACTTAAGGGCTCGTTTTTCTGTGTTTTTACACAATAATAATGAGATCTAACAGACAATAATGCCACGAAAAGTACAGGGTAAGATATTAGACCAAATTGTAATGTAAATATGAAGAAAAGTGGGTAAAAAGATAACTTGCCATGGGCAGGATCCAACCCTGCGACCTTCGAATGACACCCTAGATACTTTACCACTGAGCTACCATGACAGCTATTCCCCCAGCCACTTTATGGTGTGTATATGTGAATTAAACATGGGTTTGTCACTAAGCGTCACCAGTAGCCATGGCGCTGAGTGTAGCACACTCTTATGAGCTCTATTTGGCGTCACGTAGTGCTTGAACCTATTACGAGTGAGCAGCTGACCAATGATCTCTCGTATACAACCTAACAGCACTAAGCTTGCCAGTAGCAGACCCTCGTTAATGAATTAAGAAAAGAAGTGTGTACTTAAGGGCTCGTTTTTGTGTGTTTTTACACAATAATAATGAGACATAACAGAATATAATGCCAAGGAAAGTATAGGGGAAGATATTAAACTGAAGTTTAATGTAAATATAAAGAAAAGTGGGTGAAAATATAACTTGCCATGGGCAGGACCCAAACCTTCGAAGTTCGAATGACGCGCTCGATGCTCTACCACTGAGCTACCCCTACAGCTATGCCCCCAGCCACTTTACGGGGTTTATATGTGAATTAAACTAGGGAGTGTCAGTCAGCGCCACGAGTAGCCATGGCGGCGAGGGTAGCACACTCTTATAAGCCTATTTGGCGTCACGTAGCACGTGAACCTATTACGAGTGGGCAGCTGACCAATAGTCCCTCGTATACAACCTAAAGGCGCTAAGTCTGCCAGTACGAGACCCTCGTTAATGAATTAAGAAAAGAAGTGTATACTTGAAGGCTCGTTTTTCTGTGTTTTTACACAATATTATTGAGATCCAACAGACAATGATTCAAAGGAAAGTATAGGGGAAGATATTAGACCGAATTGTAATGTATATATGAAGAAACATGGGTAAAAAGATAACTTCCGTGGGCAGGATCCGAACCTGCGACCTTCGAATGACGCGCTCGATGCTCTACCACTGAGCTACCACGACAGCTATCGCCCCAGCCACTTTATTGGGTTTATACGTGAATTAAACATGGGAGTGTAAGTCAGCGCCACCAGTAGCCATGGCGGCGAGTGTAGCACACTCTTATGAGCCTATTTGGCGTCACGTAGCACGTGAACCTATTACGAGTGGGCAGCTGACCAATAGTACCTCGTATACAACCTAAAGGCACTAAGTCTGCCAGTACGAGACCCTCATTAATGAATTAGGAAAAGAAGTGTATACTTAAGTGCACGTTTTCTGTGTTTTCACACAATAATAATGAGATCTAACAGACAATAATGCCAAGGAATGTATAGGGGAAGATATTAGACCGAATTGTAATGTAAAATGAAGAGAAGTGGGTGAAAAGGTAACTTGCCATGGTCAGGATCTAAACCTGCGACCTTCGAATGACGCGCTCGATGCTCTACCAATGAGCTACCACAACAGCTATCCCCCAGCCACTTTATGGGGTTTACATGTGAAATAAACATGAGAGTGTCAGTCAGCGCAACCAGTAGCCATGGTGGCGAGTGTAGCACACTCTTATGAGCCTATTTGGCGTCACGTAGCACGTGAACCTATTACGAATGGGCAGCTGACCAATAGTCTCTCGTATACAACCTAAAGGCTCTAAGCCTGCCAGTAGTAGACCCTCGTTAATGAATTAAGGAAAGAAGTGTATACTTAGGGCTAGTTTTTCTGTGTTTTTACACAATAATAATGAGATCTTAACAGACTCTAATGCCAAGGAATGTATAGGGGAAGATATTCGACCAAATTGTAATGTAAATATGAAGAAAAGTGGGTGAAATGATAGCTTGCCTTGGGCAGGATCCGAACCTGCGACCTTCGAATGACGCGCTCGATGCTCTACCACTGAGCTACCACGACAGCTATTCTCCCAGCCACTTTACGGGGTTTATATGTGAATTAAACTAGGGAGTGTCAGTAAGCGCCACCAGTAGCCATGGCACCGATTGTAGCGCACTCTAATGAGCTCTATTTGGCGTCACGTAGCGCGTGAAATTATTACGAGTGGGCAGCTGACCAATAGTCCCTCGTATACAACCTAAAGGCTCTAAGTCTGCCAGTACGAGACCCTCCTTAATGAATTAAGAAAAGAAGTGTATACTTGAAGGCTCGTTTTTCTGTGTTTTTACACAATATTATTGAGATCTAACAGACAATAATTCAAAGGAAAGTATAGGGGAAGATATTAGACCGAATGGTAATGTATATTTGAAGAAACATGGGTGAAAAGATAACTTCCGTGGGCAGGATCCGAACATGCAACCTTCGAATGACGCGCTCGATGCTCTACCACTGAGCTACCCCTACAGCTATGCCCCCAGCCACTTTACGGGGTTTATATGTCAATTAAACTAGGGAGTGTCAGTCTGCACCACGAGTAGCCATGGCGGCGAGGGTAGCACACTCTTATAAGCCTATTTGGCGTCACGTAGCACGTGAACCTATTACGAGTGGGCAGCTGACCAATAGTCCCTCGTATACAACCTAAAGGCGCTAAGTCTGCCAGTACGAGACCCTCGGTAATGAATTAAAAAACAAGTGTATACTTGAAGGCTCGTTTTTCTGTGTTTTTACACAATATTATTGAGAACTAACAGACAATAATTCAAAGGAAAGTATAGGGGAAGATATTAGACCGAATTGTAATGTATATATGAAGAAACATGGGTGAAAAGATAACTTCAATGGGCAGGATCCGAACCTGCAACCTTCGAATGACGCGCTCGATGCTCTACCACTGAGCTACCACGACAGCTATCCCCCCAGCCACTTTATGGGATCTATACGTGAATTAAACATGGGAGTGTCAGTCAGCGCAACCAGTAGCCATGGCGGCGAGTGTAGCACACTCTTATGAGCCTATTTGGCGTCACGTAGCACGTGAACCTATTACGAGTGGGCAGCTGACCAATAGTCCCTCGTATACAACCTAAAGGCACTAAGTCTGCCAGTACGAGACCCTCGTTAATAAATTAGGAAAAGAAGTGTATACTTAAGTGCTCGTTTTCTGTGTTTTTACACAATAATAATGAGATCTAACAGACAATAATGCCAACGAATGTATAGGGGAAGATATTAGACCGAATTGTAATGTAAAAATGAAGAGAAGTGGGTGAAAAGGTAACTTGCCGTGGTCAGGATCTAAACCTGCGACCTTCGAATGACGCGCTCGATGCTCTACCAATGAGCTACCACAACAGCTATCCCCCAGCCACTTTATGGGGTTTATATGTGAATTAAACATGAGAGTGTCAGTCAGCGCAACCAGTAGCCATGGCGGCGAGTGTAGCACACTCTTATGAGCCTATTTGGCGTCACGTAGCACGTGAACCTATTACGAATGGGCAGCTGACCAATAGTCCCTCGTATACAACCTAAAGCACTAAGCCTGCCAGTAGTAGACCCTCGTTAATGAATTAAGAAAAGAAGTGTGTACTTAAGGGCTCGTTTTTCTGTGTTTTTACACAATATTATTGAGATCTAACAGACAATAATTCAAAGGAAAGTATAGGGGAAGATATTAGACCGAATGGTAATGTATATTTGAAGAAACATTGGTGAAAAGATAACTTCCCTGGGCAGGATCCGAACATGCAACCTTCGAATGACGCGCTCGATGCTCTACCACTGAGCTACCACGACAGCTATCCCCCAGCCACTTTATGGGGTTCATATGTGAATTAAACATGGGAGTGTCAGTCAGCGCAACCAGTAGCCATAACGGCGAGTGTAGCACACTTTTATGAGCCTATTTGGCGTCACGTAGCACGTGAACCTATTACGAGTGGGCAGCTGAACAATAGTCCCTCGTATACAACCTAAAGGCACTAAGTCTGCCAGTACGAGACCCTCGTTAATGAATTAGGAAAAGAAGTGTATACTTAAGTGCTCGTTTTCTGTGTTTTTACACAATAATAATGAGATCTAACAAACAATACTGCCAAGGAATGTATAGGGGAATATATTAGACCGAATTGTAATGTAAATATGAAGAGAAGTGGGTGAAAAGGTAACTTGCCGTGGTCAAGATCTAAACCGGCGACCTTCGAATGACGCGCTCGATGCTCTACCAATGAGCTACCACGACAGATATCCCCCCAGCAACTTTATGGGGTTTATATGTAAATTAAACATGGGAGTGTCAGTCAGCGCAACCAGTAGCCATGGCGGCGAGTGTAGCACACTCTTATGAGCCTATTTGGCGTCACGTAGCACGTGAACCTATTACGAGTGGGCAGCTGACCAATAGTCCCTCGTATACAACCTAAAGGCACTAAGTCTGCCAGTACGAGACCCTCGTTAATGAATTAGGAAAAGAAGTGTATACTTAAGTGCTCGTTTTCTGTGTTTTTACACAATAATATTCAGATCTAACAGACAATAATGCCAAGGAATGTATAGGGGAAGATATTAGACCGCATTGAAATGTAAATATGAAGAGAAGTGGTTGAAAAGGTAACTTGCCGTGGTCAGGATCTAAACCTGCGACCTTCGAATGACGCGCTCGATGCTCCACCAATGAGCTACCACAACAGCTATCCCGCAGCCACTTTTTGGGGTTTATATGTGAATTAAACATGAGAGTGTCAGTCAGCGCAACCAGTAGCCATGGCGGCGAGTGTAGCACACTCTTATGAGCCTATTTGGCGTCACGTAGCACGTGAACCTATTACGAATGGGCAGCTGACCAATAGTCCCTCGTATACAACCTAAAGGCACTAAGCCTGCCAGTAGTAGACCCTCGTTAATGAATTAAGGAAAGAAGTGTATACTTAAGGCTAGTTTTTCTGTGTTTTTACACAATAATAATGAGATCTTAACAGACTCTAATGCCAAGGAATGTATAGGGGAAGATATTCGACCAAATTGTAATGTAAATATGAAGAAAAGTGGGTGAAATGATAGCTTGCCTTGGGCAGGATCTGTACCTGCGACCTTCGAATGACGCGCTCGATGCTCTACCACTGAGCTACCACGACAGCTATCGCCCCAGCCACTTTATTGGATTTATACGTGAATTAAACATGGGAGTGTCAGTCAGCGCCACCAGTAGTCATGGCGGCGAGTGTAGCACACTCTTATGAGCCTATTTGGCGTAACGTAGGACGTGAACCTATTACGAGTGGGCAGCTGACCAATAGTCCCTCGTGTACAACCTAAAGACACTAAGTCTGCCAGTACGAGAACCTCGTTAATGAATTAAGAAAAGAAGTGTATACTTGAAGGCTCGTTTTTCTCTGTTTTTACACAATAATATTGAGATCTAACAGACAATAATGCCAAGGAAAGAATAGGGGAAGATATTAGACCAAATTGTAATGAAAATATGAAGAAAACAGGGTGAAAAGATAACTTGCCAAGGGCAGGCTCCGAACCTGGGACCTTCGAATGACGCGCTCGATGCTCTACCACTGAGCTACCACGACAGCTATTCTCCCAGCCACTTTATGGGGTTTATATGTGAAATAAACATGGGATTGTCAGTAAGCGCCACCAGTAGCCATGGCGCCGAGTGTAGCGCACTCTAATGAGCTCTATTTGGCGTCACGTAGCGCGTGAACTTATTACGAGTGGGCAGCTGACCAATAGTCCCTCGTATACAACCTAAAGGCTCTAAGTCTGCCAGTACGAGACCCTCCTTAATGAATTAAAAAAGAAGTGTATACTTAAGGGCTCGTTTTTCTGTGTTTTTACACAATAATAATGAGATCTAACAGACAATAATGCCAAGGAAAGTACAGGGTAAGATATTAGACCAAATTGTATTGTAAATATGAAGAAAAGTGGGTAAAAAGATAACTTTCCGTGGGCAGGATCCAACCCTGCGACCTTCGAATGACACACTAGATACTTTACCACTGAGCTACCATGACAGCTATTCCCCCAGCCACTTTATGGGGTTTATATGTGAATTAAACATGGGTTTGTCAGTAAGCGTCACCAGTAGCCATGGCGCTGAGTGTAGCACACTCTTATGAGCTCTATTTGGCGTCACGTAGTGCTTGAACCTATTACGAGTGAGCAGCTGACCAATGATCTCTCGTATACAACCTAACAGCACTAAGCTTGCCAGTAGCAGACCCTCGTTAATGAATTAAGGAAAGAAGTGTGTACTTAAGGGCTCGTTTTTGTGTGTTTTTACACAATAATAATGAGACATAACAGAATATAATGCCAAGGAAAGTATAGGGGAAGATATTAAACTGAAGTGTAATGTAAATATGAAGAGAAGTGGGTGAAAAGATAACTAGCCATGGGCAGGATCCGAACCTTCGACGTTCGAATGACGCGCTCGATGCTCTACTACTGAGCTACCACTACAGCTATGCCCCCAGCCACTTTATGGGGTTTATATGTGAATTGAATTAGGGAGTGTCAGTCAGCGCCACGAGTAGCCATGGCGGCGAGGGTAGCACACTCTTATAAGCCTATTTGGCGTCACGTAGCACGTGAACCTATTACGAGTGGGCAGCTGATCAATAGTCCCTCGTATACAACCTAAAGGCACTAAGTCTGCCAGTACGAGACCCTCGTTAATAAATTAGGAAAAGAAGTGTATACTTAAGTGCTCGTTTTCTGTGTTTTTACACAATAATAATGAGATCTAACTGACAATAATGCCAAGGAATGTATAGGGAAAGATATTAGACCGAAATGTAATGTAAAAATGAAGAGAAGTGGGTGAAAAGGTAACTTGCCGTGGTCAGGATCTAAACCTGCGACCTTCGAATGACGCGCTCGATGCTCTACCAATGAGCTACCACGACAGATATCCCCCCAGCAACTTTATGGGGTTTATATGTGAATTAAACATGAGAGTGTCAGTCAGCGCAACCAGTAGCCATGGCGGCGAGTGTAGCATACTCTTATGAGCCTATTTGGCGTCACGTAGCACTTGAACCTATTACGAGTGGGCAGCTGACCAATAGTCCCTCGTATACAACCTATAGGCACTAAGTCTGCCAGTACGAGACCCTCGTTATAGAATTAAGAAAAGAAGTGTATACTTGAAGGCTCGTTTTTCTGTGTTTTTACACAATATTATTGAGAACTAACAGACAATAATTCAAAGGAAAGTATAGGGGAAGATATTAGACCGAATTGTAATGTATATATGAAGAAACATGGGTGAAAAGATAACTTCAATGGGCAGGATCCGAACCTGCAACCTTCGAATGACGCGCTCGATGCTCTACCACTGAGCTACCACGACAGCTATCCCCCCAGCCACTTTATGGGATCTATACGTGAATTAAACATGGGAGTGTCAGTCAGCGCAACCAGTAGCCATGGCGGCGAGTGTAGCACACTCTTATGAGCCTATTTGGCGTCACGTAGCACGTGAACCTATTACGAGTGGGCAGCTGACCAATAGTCCCTCGTATACAACCTAAAGGCACTAAGTCTGCCAGTACGAGACCCTCGTTAATAAATTAGGAAAAGAAGTGTATACTTAAGTGCTCGTTTTCTGTGTTTTTACACAATAATAATGAGATCTAACAGACAATGATGCCAACGAATGTATAGGGGAAGATATTAGACCGAATTGTAATGTAAAAATGAAGAGAAGTGGGTGAAAAGGTAACTTGCCGTGGTCAGGATCTAAACCTGCGACCTTCGAATGACGCGCTCGATGCTCTACCAATGAGCTACCACAACAGCTATCCCCCAGCCACTTTATGGGGTTTATATGTGAATTAAACATGAGAGTGTCAGTCAGCGCAACCAGTAGCCATGGCGGCGAGTGTAGCACACTCTTATGAGCCTATTTGGCGTCACGTAGCACGTGAACCTATTACGAATGGGCAGCTGACCAATAGTCCCTCGTATACAACCTAAAGGCACTAAGCCTGCCAGTAGTAGACCCTCGTTAATGAATTAAGAAAAGAAGTGTGTACTTAAGGGCTCGTTTTTCTGTGTTTTTACACAATATTATTGAGATCTAACAGACAATAATTCAAAGGAAGGTATAGGGGAAGATATTAGACCGAATGGTAATGTATATTTGAAGAAACATTGGTGAAAAGATAACTTCCGTGGGCAGGATCCGAACATGCAACCTTCGAATGACGCGCTCGATGCTCTACCACTGAGCTACCACGACAGCTATCCCCCAGCCACTTTATGGGGTTCATATGTGAATTAAACATGGGAGTGTCAGTCAGCGCAACCAGTAGCCATAACGGCGAGTGTAGCACACTTTTATGAGCCTATTTGGCGTCACGTAGCACGTGAACCTATTACGAGTGGGCAGCTGAACAATAGTCCCTCGTATACAACCTAAAGGCACTAAGTCTGCCAGTACGAGACCCTCGTTAATGAATTAGGAAAAGAAGTGTATACATAAGTGCTCGTTTTCTGTGTTTTTACACAATAATAATGAGATCTAACAAACAATACTGCCAAGGAATGTATAGGGGAATATATTAGACCGAATTGTAATGTAAATATGAAGAGAAGTGGGTGAAAAGGTAACTTGCCGTGGTCAAGATCTAAACCGGCGACCTTCGAATGACGCGCTCGATGCTCTACCAATGAGCTACCACGACAGATATCCCCCCAGCAACTTTATGGGGTTTATATGTAAATTAAACATGGGAGTGTCAGTCAGCGCAACCAGTAGCCATGGCGGCGAGTGTAGCACACTCTTATGAGCCTATTTGGCGTCACGTAGCACGTGAACCTATTACAAGTGGGCAGCTGACCAATAGTCCCTCGTATACAACCTAAAGGCACTAAGTCTGCCAGTACGAGACCCTCGTTAATGAATTAGGAAAAGAAGTGTATACTTAAGTGCTCGTTTTCTGTGTTTTTACACAATAATATTCAGATCTAACAGACAATAATGCCAAGGAATGTATAGGGGAAAATATTAGACCGCATTGAAATGTAAATATGAAGAGAAGTGGTTGAAAAGGTAACTTGCCGTGGTCAGGATCTAAACCTGCGACCTTCGAATGACGCGCTCGATGCTCCACCAATGAGCTACCACAACAGCTATCCCGCAGCCACTTTATGGGGTTTATATGTGAATTAAACATGAGAGTGTCAGTCAGCGCAACCAGTAGCCATGGCGGCGAGTGTAGCACACTCTTATGAGCCTATTTGGCGTCACGTAGCACGTGAACCTATTACGAATGGGCAGCTGACCAATAGTCCCTCGTATACAACCTAAAGGCACTAAGCCTGCCAGTAGTAGACCCTCGTTAATGAATTAAGGAAAGAAGTTTATACTTAAGGCTAGTTTTTCTGTGTTTTTACACAATAATAATGAGATCTTAACAGACTCTAATGCCAAGGAATGTATAGGGGAAGATATTCGACCAAATTGTAATGTAAATATGAAGAAAAGTGGGTGAAATGATAGCTTGCCTTGGGCAGGATCTGTACCTGCGACCTTCGAATGACGCGCTCGATGCTCTACCACTGAGCTACCACGACAGCTATCGCCCCAGCCACTTTATTGGATTTATACGTGAATTAAACATGGGAGTGTCAGTCAGCGCCACCAGTAGTCATGGCGGCGAGTGTAGCACACTCTTATGAGCCTATTTGGCGTAACGTAGGACGTGAACCTATTACGAGTGGGCAGCTGACCAATAGTCCCTCGTGTACAACCTAAAGACACTAAGTCTGCCAGTACGAGAACCTCGTTAATGAATTAAGAAAAGAAGTGTATACTTGAAGGCTCGTTTTTCTCTGTTTTTACACAATAATATTGAGATCTAACAGACAATAATGCCAAGGAAAGAATAGGGGAAGATATTAGACCAAATTGTAATGAAAATATGAAGAAAACAGGGTGAAAAGATAACTTGCCAAGGGCAGGCTCCGAACCTGGGACCTTCGAATGACGCGCTCGATGCTCTACCACTGAGCTACCACGACAGCTATTCTCCCAGCCACTTTATGGGGTTTATATGTGAAATAAACATGGGAGTGTCAGTAAGCGCCACCAGTAGCCATGGCGCCGAGTGTAGCGCACTCTAATGAGCTCTATTTGGCGTCACGTAGCGCGTGAACTTATTACGAGTGGGCAGCTGACCAATAGTCCCTCGTATACAACCTAAAGGCTCTAAGTCTGCCAGTACGAGACCCTCCTTAATGAATTAAAAAAGAAGTGTATACTTAAGGGCTCGTTTTTCTGTGTTTTTACACAATAATAATGAGATCTAACAGACAATAATGCCAAGGAAAGTACAGGGTAAGATATTAGACCAAATTGTATTGTAAATATGAAGAAAAGTGGGTAAAAAGATAACTTGCCGTGGGCAGGATCCGAACCTTCGACGTTCGAATGACGCGCTCGATGCTCTACTACTGAGCTACCACTACAGCTATGCCCCCAGCCACTTTATGGGGTTTATATGTGAATTGAATTAGGGAGTGTCAGTCAGCGCCACGAGTAGCCATGGCGGCGAGGGTAGCACACTCTTATAAGCCTATTTGGCGTAACGTAGCACGTGAACCTATTACGAGTGGGCAGCTGATCAATAGTCCCTCGTATACAACCTAAAGGCACTAAGTCTGCCAGTACGAGACCCTCGTTAATAAATTAGGAAAAGAAGTGTATACTTAAGTGCTCGTTTTCTGTGTTTTTACACAATAATAATGAGATCTAACTGACAATAATGCCAAGGAATGTATAGGGGAAGATATTAGACCGAAATGTAATGTAAAAATGAAGAGAAGTGGGTGAAATGATAGCTTGCTTTGGGCAGGATCCGAACCTGCGACCTTCGAATGACGCGCTCGATGCTCTACCACTGAGCTACCACGACAGCTATCGCCCCAGCCACTTTATTGGATTTATACGTGAAATAAACATGGGAGTGTCAGTCAGCGCCACCAGTAGCCATAGCGGCGAGTGTAGCACACTCTTATGAGCCTATTTGGCGTAACGTAGGACGTGAACCTATTACGAGTGGGCAGCTGACCAATAGTCCCTCGTGTACAACCTAAAGACACTAAGTCTGCCAGTACGAGAACCTCGTCATTGAATTAAGAAAAGAAGTGTATACTTGAAGGCTCGTTTTTCTGTGTTTTTACTCAATATTATTGAGATCTAACAGACAATAATTCAAAGGAAAGTATAGGGGAAGATATTAGACCGATTGGTAATGTATATATGAAGAAACATGGGTGAAAAGATAACTTCCGTGGGCAGGATCCGAACCTGCAACCTTCGAATGACGCGCTCGATGCTCTACCACTGAGCTACCACGACAGCTATCCCCCAGCCACTTTATGGGGTTTATATGTGAATTAAACATGGGAGTGTCAGTCAGCGCAACCAGTAGCCATAGCGGCAAGTGTAGCACACTCTTATGAGCCTATTTGGCGTCACGTAGCACGTGAACCTATTACGAGTGGGCAACTGACCAATAGTCCCTCTTACACAACCTAAAGGCACTAAGTCTGCCAGTACGAGACCCTCGTTAATGAATTAGGAAAAGAAGTGTATACTTAAGGGCTCGTTTTCTGTGTTTTTACACAATTATAATCAGATCTAACAGACAATAATGGCAAGGAATGTATAGGGGAAGATATTAGACCGAATTGTAATGTAAATATGAAGAGAAGTGGGTGAAAAGGTAACTTGCCGTGGTCAGGATCTAAACCTGCGACCTTCGAATGACGCGCTCGATGCTCTACCACTGAGCTACTACGACAGCTATCCCCCAGCCACTTTATGGGGTTTATATGTAAATTAAACATGGGAGTGTCAGTCAGCGCAACCAGTAGCCATGGCGGCGAGTGTAGCACACTCTTATGAGCCTATTTGGCGTCACGTAGCACGTGAACCTATTACGAGTGGGCAGCTGACCAATAGTCCCTCGTATACAACCTAAAGGCACTAAGTCTGCCAGTACGAGACCATCGTTAATGAATTAGGAAAAGAAGTGTATACTTAAGTGCTTGTTTTCGGTGTTTTTACACAATAGTATTCAGATCTAACAGACAATAATGCCAAGGAATGTATAGGGGAAGATATTAGACCGAATTGAAATGTAAATATGAAGAGAAGTGGTTGAAAAGGTAACTTGCCGTGGTCAGGATCTAAACCTGCGACCTTCGAATGACGCGCTCGATGCTCTACCAATGAGCTACCACAACAGCTATCCCCCAGCCACTTTATGGGGTTTATATGTGAATTAAACATGAGAGTGTCAGTCAGCGCAACCAGTAGCCATGGCGGCGAGTGTAGCACACTCTTATGAGCCTATTTGGCGTCACGTAGCACGTGAACCTATTACGAATGGGCAGCTGACCAATAGTCCCTCGTATACAACCTAAAGGCACTAAGCCTGCCAGTAGTAGACCCTCGTTAATGAATTAAGGAAAGAAGTGTATACTTGAGGCTAGTTTTTCTGTGTTTTTACACAATAATAATGAGATCTTAACAGACTCTAATGCCAAGGAATGTATAGGGGAAGATATTCGACCAAATTGTAATGTAAATATGAAGAAAAGTGGGTGAAATGATAGCTTGCCTTGGGCAGGATCTGTACCTGCGACCTTCGAATGACGCGCTCGATGCTCTACCACTGAGCTACCACGACAGCTATCGCCCCAGCCACTTTATTGGATTTATACGTGAATTAAACATGGGAGTGTCAGTCAGCGCCACCAGTAGTCATGGCGGCGAGTGTAGCACACTCTTATGAGCCTATTTGGCGTAACGTAGGACGTGAACCTATTACGAGTGGGCAGCTGACCAATAGTCCCTCGTGTACAACCTAAAGACACTAAGTCTGCCAATACGAGAACCTCGTTAAGGAATTAAGAAAATAAGTGTATACTTGAAGGCTCGTTTTTCTCTGTTTTTACACAATAACATTGAGATCTAACAGACAATAATGCCAAGGAAAGAATAGGGGAAGATATTAGACCAAATTGTAATAAAAATATGAAGAAAACAGGGTGAAAAGATAACTTGCCAAGGGCAGGCTCCGAACCTGGGACCTTCGAATGACGCGCTCGATGCTCTACCACTGAGCTACCACGACAGCTATTCTCCCAGCCACTTTATGGGGTTTATATGTGAAATAAACATGGGAGTGTCAGTAAGCGCCACCAGTAGCCATGGCGCCGAGTGTAGCGCACTCTAATGAGCTCTATTTGGCGTCACGTAGCGCGTGAACTTATTACGAGTGGGCAGCTGACCAATAGTCCCTCGTATACAACCTAAAGGCTCTAAGTCTGCCAGTACGAGACCCTCCTTAATGAATAAAAACAAGAAGTGTATACTTAAGGGCTCGTTTTTCTGTGTTTTTACACAATAATAATGAGATCTAACAGACAATAATGCCAAGGAAAGTACAGGGTAAGATATTAGACCAAATTGTAATGTAAATATGAAGAAAAGTGGGTAAAAAGATAACTTGCCGTGGGCAGGATCCAACCCTGCGACCTTCGAATGACACCCTAGATACTTTACCACTGAGCTAC